>NW_006300373.1:3567427-3575056 GCF_000327345.1 Myotis davidii
AGATGGTGCCCCGCCAGGCGTCCTTCTTCCCACCGCCCGTGCCCAACCCCTTCGTGCAGCAGACGCGCCTGGGCGCGGGGAGGCGCATCCAGGTGAGTGTGTGCCTCAGAGAGGAGGCAGCGGGGCGAGGGGCGAGGGTCAGAGAGAAGGTGCATCAGGCAAGGGGCGTGGGCCAGAGAGAGGAGGCTAAGCCAGGTGAGGGGTGAGGGTCAGGGAGGAGGTGCATCAGGGGAGGGGCGTGGGTCAATGGAGAGAGGAGGCAGGCCAGGTGAGAGGCGAGGATCTGAGAGATGAGAGGGTCTGAGGGTGCCATAGGTGTGACAGGGGAGGCATCTGAGGGGGGCGTGAGTCTGGGAGGCAAAGGCTCTGAGGGAGAAAGAGCTGTAGATCCGAGAGGAGAGGCTTGTGCAGGGGCCATGAGTCTGCAAGGGGCGGAGAGGTGGGTCCGAGGATGGAGGGACCTGGAGGATGGTCTGGGGGTGGGAGGGGCGTGTGGGAAGGGAAGGTGCAGAGCACAGGTGGGTCTGAGTCGGAGGTCCTAGCCAGGAGGAGGCAGAGCAGGCCAGTGGCCGGGGACGCATTCATTCCATGCGGAGAAGCGGGAGTGGAACCGTGAGAACTTCCATTGGAGTGTGAGGATGTAGCTGGGGGCCAGCCTACACAGGAGCATGGGTTTGGGGAATTCTGTTTGTTTAGGGAAGGAGAGGAGTGAGTCTGGGACGGGAAGGGTGAGTGAGAACGCAGAGAGCCCAGGTCTGGGGTTGGAACAATACGTTAAGACGGAGAAGACCCAGCCGAGCAGAGGCATCAAGGGTAGGAAATGGGAACCCGGGAAAAGGGATGATGAGGGTCAGCTTGGGGTGCTTCTTTTTGGCCCCGAATCCGTCTTCACCCAAACACTTCTCCCAGATTCGAGGATGAGAGGGAGCCCGGACGCTCCTCCACTGTTGACAATGGCCACATGCAAAAAGGAAGTGTCCTTTCCTGTCCTTTTTCGGGTAAAGCACTGCCTTTCCCATAAACAGTAACTCTTAGGACTTCCTCTTTAGTGAAGTTAGTGATCAATAGACTACACAAGCTTCATTGGTCCTGGGCGGCCTGTATGGGGGTGCGGGGAGATGTTTTCTTGTCCGCATCACAGGTTGCTTTCCCTTGGATGGGCAATAGTGTGATGGAGGCACTAAGACCGTCGTCTTGGGCAGCGCAGGCAGGCTGAGTGCTGGACTGAGCAGCACGGGTGGTGGTGAGAGGGATGACAGACGGGTGTCTGGTTGAAGAAGGGTGTGAGAGAGGAAGGGGAAAACCGTGTGCTAACAGCTCTTTGTCAAGAAATGAGACGCTTGAAACTTGGATCTTCATGTCTGTCAGCGGGTAGAGGTTCCCATTGTGTCTTAAAAATGTAGAGACACTTCTGAGGGCAGTGACTGTCATTCAAGATGAATTGCAGTCACATCCGTCCTACTGGAATGAAAGTGTGTCCATCTATTTGGCTTCATATTTTTGAAAGTGGATCAGAGTGGCAGACCATAAGTATTTGTATTGCACCCGCAGGAAATTATTGTTTTTTAATAGCGTGGCCTGTTACGGTTGAGGGAGCACTTCTAAGTAACCACAAGAGCTGAGGTGCAATGGACAGGTCACTGGTCTCAGTCAGAGAACATCTCAGGCCCTGCCCCCTGTTCGTTGTATGTCTCCAGCCAAGTCACTTAACTGCTCTCATTGACACTTTTCTCATCTATTAAATTGGAGTAAAGTACATCAAAAGAGGAATAAAATTAGGTGAAGCAATGTGTGAAACAATCGGGTATTGTTCGTTGATCTTAATATTGATAATGATGCTATTGGTTGTCTACGTTTTTAACGTAGTACTTAAAAGTTGCTATTTGTGTGGAAAGGAATGGAATATAGTCTGGGTATTTATTTGAAAAACTAAAAATCCACGTAGACCAGAGATGCAAAATAAGTTTCAACGGCTTGAATGGTCTGGGTAAAGGTAGACGTAATTGAAAAACAATGTTGGCTATATTATCCAGTTTAAAAGGTGGATACTTCACTTAAGTATGACTTGTTCTGACTAATTCAGACTAAATTTAGTTTGAATTCAAATTTAATCTTCAGTGATGATCAGTGTCTTGCTCAAGGACTGTTATCACTTTTGCATCTCCTGTCAGGGCTTAACTTACCCTTCCTTCTACCCCACTTCTCTTTTTTGACTAAGGTTCTGCTACTGAGTGGCAGGGGAAAAGAGTAGCCTGGCTTTCATTTCCTCAGCAGAATATGGGATGGACATGAGTGTTTAGTGGTAATTGTGGGGTCATTTACCCTATAAAAGTATTTGTTTGAATGCCTACTATGTGCCAGGCACAATACAATTCTCGGGAGATACAGCAGTGAAAAGAGAAATAAGGACCCTGCCTATCTGAAGCTTATGTATTTCACAGAAAAAAATTAAACAAGTACAAAAACATATATCATGTTTTTGTAAGCGCAGAGAGAAGAGGATAAGCCTGATAGAGTGTTGAAAGAATGTCTTTCTACAGAGATGACATATTACCAAGTAGAAATGCGATGGAGAATCCTCCTAATTTTTCAGAATTACTCAACATTGCTCTACTATTATTTGTTGCAACCATGGAAGAGGCACAGAAAAAAAAAAGGTTGCTCACTATTTGACAACTTAATTAAAATCCATGTTACCCACTCATTTTGAATGTTAGTGAATCTTCTAGGAATATCCTGTAACCTCATCACAACTTTTCCTTCAGGGTCTATGCTATGGTCCTTTCTTCCATTCAGGATTATTTCTTGCCCATTGGCCAGGCTGTCTTTATTTGAGCTGCCTTGGAGCCAACCCACTACCGTCTTTTCTCATCAGAATCACAATCCTCATTAAAAGGTACCATGAAGAAATTGAAAGGGCAAATCATGGGATGGGAGAACATACTTTCAATACATATTTCTCAATGATTACGAACATATATGTTCACACAGGGATGTGAACATTCATCTTCATAGTCAAAAACTTATAATAAGGCCAGCTGTCCGTGAACAGATGAGTGGATAAGTGAGCTGTGATCTATCCACACAATGGCATCATACTCCGCAATGAAAAAGACTGCCCTCCTTACGCATATGGCAGCATGGTGGAATCTCAAAAATACGAAGTGAATGGAGCCAGACATAAAAGTCCATCATGTGTGATACCATTTAGGTAAAAATCTAGGACAGGCAAGACTATAATGAAAGAAAGTCTCAGTGTTTTCCAAGGGCGGGGGAGAGTGTATTGACTGCAAAGAGGTACAAGGGACCTTTGTTGAGTGACCGGAATGTTCTATATCTTGATCGTGGTGGTGTTTGCATAGCAATATACATTAGAAAAATGTATCATCTACACACTTCAACTAGGTGCATTTTATTTTATGTAAATGGTGTCTTAATAAAGTCGATGTTTTAAAGACACTAGCAACACCAGATGTTGGCTGGTATGTACCGTGGCAGAAAGGGCCATTTTAAAAAAAGATACAGCCTCTTATTTTAATCAACTTTGCTTTTCAGACTTTCATTCTTTTGATTGTCCTGCTTCCGGTTCGTGCCTTACTGCTTGGCTTAGTTTTATTACTGGCGTGGCCATTTGCTGCGATTTCAACAGTATGCTGTCCTGATAAGCCGACCCATCCACTAACTGGTTGGAGGAGGTAAGAAATGGTTACATCAAAATATGAAGTAAATCGCCATTCATTCAGTTAGTGATCAGTAGTTTTATCTAACTGCTATCTACTCAGTTTTCGTCACTGATTTTTGTTTCTCAGATGAGACTGTTCTTAATTGATCATATGCAGGAATTACTGGCCAAGAACAGATCGCCTTTTGTTGAAGTTGTTGCTCCCTAATATTAAAACATTTTGTTTCCTGAATTATTGCCAAAGAGGGATAGATCCCTGGTTCTCAAAGACCCGGTTAGTGTACCTGACACCATTGCAGTGGAAAAATACCCGGCTTCTTTTGTTGTTGTTCTTCCTGAGTTTTCACATTTGCTTTTGTCCCTCTATAATAACTACATACTTCAGTAAGTGATATAATTAAGTGGATAAATTATAGTATGTTAACTCATTACTTTAGCGATGATGATGATTATTATTTTAAACCTCACCCAAGGATATTTTCCCATTGATTTAGAGAGTGGGAGAGGGAAAGACAGAAATAGCAATGTGAGAGAAACACATCGATGGGTTGCCTCCTGCACCAGCCCTGACCAGGGCCCAGGCCGGGGAGGAGCCTGCACCTGAGATATGTACCCTTGACCGGAATTGAACCCTGGACGCTTTGGTCCTCAGGCTGATGTTCTATTCACTGAGCCAAACCAGCTAGGGCTTTAGTGGTTATTGTTAGCAACAATTTCACTATTAATCAGTGTAGCCAAGTTTTATTAAACATTAGCATTGAGGCCACTGGCGCTGCTTTTCAAGCAGTATGTAATTAGCCTCGTGCTAGAGAATAGACTAATGATTAATTGGAGTTATTGGTAAAAGTCCATTTCCATGGGGCAGAACCCACTTGTTGCCATACGTGCGTATGTTCTGAAAGCAAAGGCCCTTCACGTGGACTCCTGGGATTTATAGAAACTCATAGGCGGGTTTTAGGGCACTGTTAAACTTTCTGAAATTGTGCACATTTTTTTTTTGTACACAAAGGTCTGTTCCTTTTATCTCAACCTCAAATGAGACTATGTCCTCCCAAAATTTTGAGAAACACTGTTTTAGGAGCCTTTTAGGAAATATGCAGTTTGCTATTCAATTCATGTTCGAGTGAACAATGTCAACATGAAACACATGGAAGCTGGTATGAACTAGAACTAAATCCACGGCCCGCAATGCCCCGGGGAGAAATTATACCACCTCAATCCTTGCAAATCAGACTCCCTTGTTTTATAACTCAAGGTTGTCTGTCACTGAAAACATACTGTAAGTGACATTTCTCATCACCCACTGATTCCTTATGCTTACTTCCTTGGTTGCTATTATTAGTGGCTTGTAGAAACCTATGATAACAGTCTAAACCATCGGTTCTCAACCTGTGGGTCGCAACCCTTTTGGAGGTCGAACGACCCTTCCCAGGGGTCGCCTAAGAGAACCGTCATATTTACATGACGATTCATCACAGTAGCAACATTACAGTGATGAAATAGCAATGAAAATAATTTTATGGTTGGGTCACAACATGAGGAACCATATTTAAAGGGCCAGAAGGTTGAGAACCACTGGTCTAAAGGGTCAGAAAACAGATAAAATAAAGGTTGGAAAAAGAAGTCCTATTTTCTTCAATGAAGCCTCCTCTCAAACAGGTAACATTGGAGTTATTACGCAACACTAGACTTTTAGCCATTAAAAAACAACAATACTTTAACTAGAAGTCTTTCGTGACTTTGAATATGGGGTACTTCGGAATGTAGCTGTCAGAAGCCCCATCACTATGAATCGGAAATAGGACTAGTGGGAACTCCATGAAAGAGGGAGCCTTTTTATCTCTATACCAATAGCGATCTTAACTCTCCACGAAAGGGCAAGAAGGAGAGAGGTGGCCATTCCTCTGGGTCTCACTTCTTGCTGTGAAGTCAAAGTCAGACCAACTTCCTCAGCAGCGGTTGGGTCACCACATGAGGAACTGTATTTAAAGGGCCAGAAGGTTGAGAACCACTGGTCTAAAGGGTCAGAAAACAGATAAAGGTTGGAAAAGGAAGTCCTATTTTCTTCAAAGAAGCCTCCTCTCAAACAGGTAACATTGAAGTTATTACACAACACTAGACTTTTAGCCATTAAAAAACAACAATACTTTAACTAGAAGTCTTTCGTGACTTTGAATATGGGGTACTTCGGAATGTAGCTGTCAGAAGCCCCATCACTATGAATCGGAAATAGGACTAGTGGGAACTCCATGAAAGAGGGAGCCTTTTTATCTCTATACCAATAGCGATCTTAACTCTCCACGAAAGGGCAAGAAGGAGAGAGGCAGGCGGCCATTCCTCTGGGTCCCCTGGAAAAGTACTTTGGCTTCTGTGTCTCACTTCTCCTTGCTCTGAAGTCAAAGTCAGACCAACTTCCTCAGCAGCTAGTTGCTTCATCGTTCCTCACTGTCATCGTACAAGATTGTTGAGAAAATTCGACAGGGAGCCCACCTGCTAAAACTCCCATCAGTTGTCTTACGGGAGGATGTATGTAGTATTGTATTTTCATGAAAAGCTATAGGTGTTTCCATTTCTAGGGGTATATGTTTTGGTTTCGCTACTCATTGGAGTCTATCAGGGACAGGGGCTGGACCTGACTTGTGTGTCCAGCACCGTTCCTGGCACAATGTGATGAATTAATTATTCATCTTTAATAACGGAGCCTTTGGAAAACGTTAGCAATTAGATTTCCAGAATTGTCTAAGTGAATGACAGTGAGATGGTGAATTTTCTTAAGAGTCTTGATGATGTCTTAGAAGGCTGACTTCTTAAAAAGTATTCCCAAAATAATGCTGAGGACAGTTTCAGCATGAGAATTCTAAAAGTGTTTGGGGAGATAGCGGCATCTTTGTTACTCACATGTAGATTCCCAAGGTGGTTACCTGGAAGGGCAATACTGATTTGAACTTCTCAGAGGGATGTGTGTTGACAACTCACTCTATTCATTTTAGAGTCACAGAAGAATAGAGCCGATTACTAGCCGTATGTCCTTGGGGGAAAAATTACTTCTCTGCGCCTCAGTTTTCTGAAAAATTGGGATGATAATAATAAGTAACACCTGTTGTATAAAATCGGGCCGAGGATTAAAGGAATTCATATAGGCAGAGGATTCCGAATGGTTCCTGGCAGAAAGCATGTTCCATGGAAGTGTTCGTTATTCTTCTTAGCTTGTATTTTAAAACGAAATGTTCTGATGCGTTTGGGGTTCCACGTTGTGTTTTAGAGTAACGCCTAGCGTTAGCTGCAGTGAGCAAAGCTAATTCTGTCTTTTCCATGTGTGTTTTCAAAGGAAAATTACTCACCCAGTTTTGAAGTTTCTGGGCCGGGCCTTGTTCTTCTCGATGGGGTTTTCAGTTACCGTGAAGGGGAAGATCGCAAGTCCGGTGGAAGCCCCGATTTTTGTCGTGGCCCCCCACTCCACATTCTTCGATGGGATCGCCTGTGTCGCCGCGGGGTTACCTTCCATGGTTTCGCGCAACGAGAACGTGCAGGTGCCTCTGATTGGCAGTAAGTACGTGTAAGGTAACGTGGATAAAAGAGTTTCACGTTCGTGCCTTGTGAAAATCACATTTAGCTTCCTGGTAGGTTTTTAAGACGCTTTAAAATAATGAAATATCTCAAACATATTTCCTTCCTTTTAATGAGGTACGATACCTTAAGAATGACTTTGTGAAAAAAGATTAAACTTCCCTCTATATGAACCCTTGTAATTCTTTTAAAATCTTACTTTTAGCACTGGACCATCATCTCTTTCTGTTCTTTTTTTTAAAATATATTTTATTAATTTTTTTACAGAGAGGAAGGGAGAGGGATTGAGAGTTAGAAACATCGATGAGAGAGAAACATCGATCAGCTGCCTCTTGCACATCTCCTACTGGGGATGTGCCCGCAACCGAGGGACACGCCCC
>NW_006300373.1:3575697-3588379 GCF_000327345.1 Myotis davidii
TTCTGATGCTATTGTAAATTTAATTTCCTTCAACATTTTTCTATCAAAGTATTTATTGTTAGTGTTTAGAAATGGAACTAATGTTTATATGTTTATTTTGCATCCTGTAACTTTTCTGAATTTAATTCTTTTTTTAAATATATTTTATTGATTTTTTACAGAGAGGAAGGGAGAGGGATCGAGAGCTAGAAACATCGATGAGAGAGAAACATCCATCAGCTGCCTCCTGCACACTCCCTACTGGGGATGTGCCCGCAACCAAGTACATGCCCTTGACCGGAATCCAACCCGGGACTCTTGAGTCTGAAGGCTGACGCTCTATCCACTGAGCCAGTCCGGCTAGGGCTCTTTCTGTTCTTATATATAAAAGGCCAGCTTTTCAAATACCAAACATGCTTGATTTTTTTTTGAGAGAGAGAGAGAATTTAACCACAGAATTTGTGGAAGCGCCCGATGCATGCTACTTCATGAATTTCTCTTCAGGCTTTAGGCTGATGAACACACTACATTTTTTTGTCCTAACTCTGCTTTTTTCATTTCCCCCAAACCTCCATGAGGGACCCATGTGTAAATCTCTGAAAATTATGATGTGGAACAGTAAGTGCTTCCTGCCGTAAAAAATAACGAAGCAAGCGAAATGTTTTTCCCACCCGATGCTTGCGTCCCTCCCTAGGGGAATGGTCTCCAAGTAACTGCTCCCTGTGGTCCCAAGGTCATTGCAAGCATCAAACGACGAGAGCGCGAGTGTGAAAGTTGCCCGATGCGGCCTTGGTACCTGCGGGAATACTAGTCATTCATTTGGCTACGAACACTCTTTTTCAGCGTAACTCCCTGCTTTTGTAACAGGCATTTTCCTGAAAAGTCGCATAGCAATGGATTTTTGGTAAACTGAGATTGACTTTGCATGTGCTAGGAAAGTAGGCATTTAAAAGATTGTTGTGCTGGAAATTTTAGTAAAATGAATAATAATTGCTTTGGACTCCTGTGTACTATGAATTCACATAACCAGTTTTCGGGATGTCCCTAAAATAAAATCAGACAATCTTGACATTTCAAAAGTTTAATGTCAATTGAGGAAGAAGACCTGCAGGGAACAAATTGCATTTACTGTTTTTCATATTCATGCTGCTGATGTCTGTGAAGTCAATGAAATATTTTTAGCTAGAAATTTCCACCTTCCACCTCTCCTTTTAAAACCAGAAGCTGAGTTCTAATAAACTTTGAATTAGAGGGTGTGTATTGTTTTGTTTTTTTAAAAAAAGTTGTTCTCTTTTATTTGCTTTCATTTTAATTTCCATACAGTTTGTTTAATGATTTACCCAGTGTTATCCCGTTGGTAGCGTTAGCCAAAAAAAAAAAAAGGCTTGGTTGTAAATTTTCTTTGTTTTAAAGGACTGTTACGGGCTCTGCAGCCAGTGTTGGTATCCCGCGTAGACCCGGATTCCCGAAAAAACACAATAAATGAAATCATAAGGCGAGCAACCTCAGGAGGGGAATGGCCCCAGGTAAAACACAGGCGATGCTGACGTGAATACATTGAGAATTGAATCTGAGAAGCCCCCTTCCCCATGAGATACTCAGGGAATTAAATGTATCATTTTTTTTTAATTCTCCGAACTCTTTGAACCAGTTTTTACTTTGTGTTATAAAAAGTAGACTCCCTACCTCTGAATTTATTTTCCTTCGTAAAGACGGGATGCTAATGCTCTGTTGTACTCAACAGTATGGAGGGCTTATACTAAAAAAGTAGTTAAGATCTTGACTCTGATCTGAAGTTTATTTGGATAGAGCTTTTCAGTTCAGGGGGGCATGTCAGAGTCACCTGTAGCAGCTTTTCACACTTGACCATCTCATCACCCCCTTCCACTGGAATGAGTGCCTTTTGAAGGTGAGGGAGGGGCAGCACTCATGGGAGAAAGAAAGCCCCATGGGTGATGCTGGTAAGTATTTCTCTACCTTAGCCCAGGTGAAAGCAGGTGGTCGCTAGCAGAACTAATGGCCCCGCAGTGATCTGGCCATCCCTGACGATGTGTAGATGTTAGAGTACCCAGAAAAGCATGGCCCACTGAGAGGCTGTAGAAACCAAGGCATGTGAGGAACCTATATATATAAAAGCCTAAGCAACCATTACAACCGAACGACCAACCGGTCAACCAGTCACTATGACACGCACTGACCACCGGGGGGAAGATGCTCAATGCAGGAGCTGCCCCCTGGTGGTCAGTGCTCTCCCACAGCCAACCTCCCGTGGCAGGCCAACCTCCCGGGGTCCCTCCACCCTGGCTGGCTGGCCCTGATTGCCCCGATAGGGACTGGGCAAGACGGCCCCGATCAACCCTGATCACCAGCCAGGCCGAGGGACGGTGCACAAATTCGTGCACTGGGTCTCTAGAGGTTTAATAAAAGTGAATGGGGAGAAGTGGCATTTGGAATAAGGCTTCCATTTTTCCTCTTTGGACCCAAAAATATATCTAGGACTGGTAGGTGAAAGTTAACACGTAGGTAGATTTCCACTCGTTTTGCTCAACTCAAGGAACCTTTTGAGCTCGGCGTGTCAGCATTTTGAAAAACCCTAACTTAACTCTGGTGCCGTGTCACATATAGAATTTTTTTGATATTTGTAACCATAGTAAAACAAAGATATTTTTGATATTTATTTTATATATTTAAATGCCATTTAACAAAGAAAAATCAACCAAAAAAATGAGTTCACGTGTCACCTCTGACACGCATGTCATAGGTTCGCCATCACTGGCCTACATGTTGCCCTTGACCATGACTTAGGTCTACATCATCTTGCCAATCTGTTCGGATCCTAAGTATCACCAAGAAACATTTGCTAAGTGTATATTCTAGTCAAAGCTTTAATCTACAGTATTTTTCTAATTTCTTACTGGTCAGACTACATACCAAATGCCTGTCATCTGACAATGGCTTTCATTAGAATCAAGGGCTAGCCTTTGAGTTCGTCTCTGTTTTATAAGAATTGGAAGCTATCTGTGAAGTATGTGAGAAAGTGAATGATGAGCTAATCAATTAATTAGACTGAAATATTAAATCTATTCCTTTTCTTCCAAGATACTAGTTTTCCCAGAAGGTACTTGTACTAATCGCTCCTGTTTGATTACTTTTAAACCAGGTGAGATCAATTAAATTATGTATTGTGACAAAGTCGTATGGACGATTTCTCGAATGATTTGATAGTGATGCACAACCGAACGCGTTGGTTTGCTCTGAGCGTTGCTTCTTTTCTGGCAAAAAGATCTTAATGTTACGAAGCCACAGAATGCACTTCTTTACTTTCTCTTTTGGTATCATAACCCCTTCTTCCTGGGAGAGAGAGAGAGAGAGAGAGAGAGAGCGAGAGAGAGAGAGAGTGTGTGTGTGTGTGTGTGTGTGTACGCGCCCTCGTGCACTCAACCTACTGGAGGATTTTCCTTTTTTCTCCAAGGACTTGGTCACAGGCACCCAGGGTCCTGTGTCATCAAGTGGAAACCTATTTCGATGATCATTATCATGCCTTCTAAGGCTCGTTTAATTTTTTTAATATTATCAAGCCAAGAGTTATAGTAATGTGTAATTTTACAGCACTTGGCAGTACTTTAAAACGTTCCTGTATTGGCCGCCAGAATGCTCACAGCCAAAGTTAAAACCCCCTGTTGTCAACTGTGGTAGTTCTGGCTTCACGCATTTGGTTTCGTCTCGATTTTCTTACTTCCTCTCTGCCTTGATTTTTGCCATGACTTCGAAAAAGAAAGTCCCTGTCGAATAATAGGTATTTGGAAAATGAAAGCAGATGGGGGTGTAAGTAAGTGAATATTTTAAGTGACAGACACAACATTTAATATTCTGCTTACATAACTCTGCATTTTCAAAATCTCGCCTTTTGGTAAACATGAGGGATTTACCAGCATTTAGCAAATAGTTTCTTATGTGTGCTCTGAGGGCAGTTTCCGTGTGTCATTTCTTACTAAATTTTTTTCTCTGTTGTAAAACCTGTACCCACACAAAGCCTTGGTAATAAGATTTCATCCTGGTCGTAGGCGCCTTCATCCCGGCGGTGCCCGTGCAGCCAATCCTCCTCCGATACCCCAACAAGCTGGTAAGCACCTGTCTCTCTCTGGGGAGACTCAGGCATTCCCACCAGCACAGATGCCCCAGGGCCCCTTCCGGTCATTCGAACGAAGGTCTGGAGAGATGAGTGGCGGGAGCAGAGGGCGAGTCTCGTTGCCCTTGGCTTTGAAGCGTCGCCCAGACAGACCTGTGTTTGCTGATGCCAGGACCGCATTCTGGTTTTGCTACGACGAAGCCACATGCGGACGTCTCCTCGGCTTCTGCTCTGTTGTCATGGTGATGGTACGGTGCGCCCTCGGGTTCAGGGTCTCCTTAGAGAACTCGCATCCGTTTGTGCCTTTACTGAAGCCGAGAAGGAACTTCCCCGGAGCCACTGGCCGTGGCTGGTGGGCGAGGATTGAAGAGGCAGGGTAAGGGTGGGGTAGGCTTGGCGTTTAATTACGGGCCCAGGACTTACTGTCTGTGTGACCCCTGGCAAGTAGCTTCAATCAGAAAATATTTTAAAAGGACCTAAAGTCTGCCAGAAAGTCCCCAGTTGGCTCAGGAAATGGTCACTTCTGCTCCCGGCGGGCACCTGGTTGTCTTCTGGGCATGGGTTGTGCCACCGTTCCCCTAAGCCCAGGTTTTCCGAGGATGTTTGGGGGCTGAGGACCTTCATTTACCAGGGAATTTCCATAAAAAGGCAAGATGCAGTCGCTAATGGCCTGTTAGTGAAGATGAGGAGTTCTCGATCAAGTCAACTTTCTATTCACTGGCTGGTTTCACCACCACAGATGTCTGTAGTTAAAATGAAAATCTATCAGACTTTTACTAATTGTATTTCTGACTATGGGTTTGCATTTTTCGTTTATTCAAATTCCTTCACTTTGCATTACTTTATTTATTTAAAATATATATATTTTTTATTGCAGAGAGGAAGGGAGAGGGAATGAGAGATAGAAACATCAATGATCACAAAGAATCATTAATCGGCTGCCTCCTGCACGCCCCCTACTGGGGATTGAGCCCGAAACCCAGGCATGTGCCCTTGACCAGAATTGAAACTAGGACCCTGTAGTCCACAGGCTCTATCTACGGAGCCAAACTGGCTAAGGCACTTTTCATTGCTTTAAACTTTTCTCCGAAATTATTTGCTCTCTCTTTCTAGGAAAACTGATGTTTTTTGGGTTTTGTAAGCAAATTCATTATCCAGAGATGTTCATATTCAGAGGAAAATAGCTAAGCATGCGCGATAGATTTTTTAAAAGTTAGAGCAGCTTAGTTCCATAAAAAAGGCGGTTACATAAGGGAGCTGGATTTTGGCTATGTAGACATATGATCCAAGAATGCATGATTCAGTCCACTGTTGTTTAACAATAACAACATGCTGGTTCTATTTTCCAGCATAATGCTTTTCATTTAGAGAACGCATGCTTACCCGTATTGAAATAAGGTTTCTGTTTCATTTGGTATTCTCTGAACTAACAGCTTAAATACTCTTGTTGTTGTAGGATACTGTGACGTGGACGTGGCAAGGATATACATTGTAAGTCACTCATCTCTGTTATTTATATACATTTCATTCTAGTGAGGAAAAAGAAAGATTTTTTTTAAAAAAAAGACTTGCTTTTGTGAAAGTAAAGATTTCTAATCAGATCCTTAAATTTTGTAGCTGACACGTCTCCGTAGAGACCATCCCTCTCTTGCCCATTAACCCCATGGGCCCCATGTACAGAATTCCTGCCTTGTCATGTTCTAATAGGTCTTCAGGGATTAACCACCACCTCTTGGCAACATCCCAGCGACCTAGTTTGCATCCTCTGTGGTTTCCTTTTCATTGCCGACTCAGCACTACCTAATGTCTTTCTTGTTGTTTTACTATATATATTTGGGCTTAAGCAGTCCGGAGTAATGCAGTCCTATGGCCTAAATCCGTGGCCGGCAAACTGCGGCTCGCGAGCCACATGCGGCTCTTCGGCCCCTTGAGTGTGGCTCTTCCTAAGCCTGAGGAGCACCCTAATTAAGTTAATAACAATGTACCTACCTATATAGTTTAAGTTTAAAAAATTTGGCTCTCAAAAGAAATTTCAATCGTTGTACTGTCGATATTTGGCTCTGTTGACTAGTGAGTTTGCCGACCACTGGCCTAAAGTGTGAGCTGAGAAAAGAGCTAACCAAGCTTGCAGTTCCGTTCTGGATGGGAAAAGCGTAGGGCTCAGCAGTTTCTGAAAACCCTTCAGAGAGGAGAGGAATGCACTTTCACTCTGAACCAAGCCGGAGTGAAACAGGCCTTTAATTAGGACGGAACCTGTAGAGCAGGGGTCCTCAAACTTTTTAAACAGGGGGCCAGTTCACTGTCCCTCAGACCGTTGGAGGGCCGGACTATAGTTTAAAAGAAAAGACTATGAACAAATTCCTATGCACACTGCACATATCTTATTTTGAAGTAAAAAAACAAAATGGGAACAAATACAATATTTGTATCTGCATGTGGCCCGCGGGCCATAGTTTGAGGACCCCTGCTGTAGAGCCTCCGTCCGCGGCCTGTTTATGTTTCGGTGAGAAACGTGTCAAACCCCTGGATTGGAGGGCTTTGCCAGGGGTTTTCCAGTCATGCCTTTGATACCGTTATGCACAGAATTCAAGGACCATTGTTGGTGGACAGGTGACAACCACGTGGAAATATTGAAAAGGAAATCATTTGCTTTCAAAGTATACTGTGGGCTCCCCACTTTGACTAACCTTTTCAGACAATCCCAACAAATTCTGAAAGTCAGATATTGCTACAGTTTCTCTCTCCAGTTTGTGCTTGTGAATTGCTTTGAAATAATAAATTTAAGTCAGAAATTGTAACGGATGAGCCAGTTGCACCTGTTACTGCTGATCAACATGTCAGATGGGTACGATCCTCTTACACTGCAGTCCTTGAAGCAAGGTCAACTGCACCCAAAATAAAGAGCAGAAATCGCAAAGGGCATCTGGACATCATGTTACCGCTCACCTTCAGGAAATCGGTGCACTCATTTGGCTAGAATAAAACTTTCATGGCACTACTGGTTGTGATGAACTGGTGTTCAGCTTTTTGACGAGGGAAACTTAGGAGAAACAATTAGGACGAGAGCATTTTAGAGAAAGAGGTGCCTGAAAATTCGCTGGAGAGTGTATCTCTATATCCTAACATGGGCCATCCTTGGAGCCTTCACACATTGAGTTCCTTAAGGAGCTGGTGAGTTTGGGTTCACTGTTCAGTCAATTTGATTTTTTTTTTTTTTTTGGTCAGGTAGATGTGAAGGTCAAACAAGAGAAAGCTTTTCTGGAAGGGGGGGCGGGGCTAGAAAATAGAGGATTTTTAGTTCATTGAGCCTTCCAACCTGGGAAGTGTATGGTAAAGGGAAAACGGAAATAGGAGAGAAATTCGGAAAAGAAAGAGGGAAAACCAGATGGTCAGAATGAAAGATGTCTTAGGACTTAGCAACCAACACAGAGCCTGCAAAAGGCACCCCTGTGTGTCCACATGCCCCATTGCACTCACTTGTGGGAACGCTCGTGCCCACCTCTGTCCTCTGGCCCGCTTCCTGGTGTATTCAGCTCTGTGTCTGTTCCTGCTAAGTCAGCTTTCTCCATCACTCTTGCTCCACGTGCTACTCAGGACGCGGGTTCTAAGAAATTCTACCCGCAAGCAGATATCCAGGAGAGGACTCATGAATTTGGGGAATAAACTGAGAGAAAGAGCAGCCACGGAAAAGCGGATCTGTGTCCGCCCAAGAGGTGTTGTTTGCTTTGTGTGTAATGAGAATCGTAGGTGTGGTTCTATTTATTTATTTATTTTTACAGCATTTAGAATTATCACTTCAAATCACTGACTTCCAAAGCTCAATTAAACAATTAAAGAATAATTACGGCAGACAATATGGGTTGACTTTGTTTGCTTGCGGTTGACAGTGAAATATTTTCTTCCCCCTGTAGATGGAAGATTTGAGAACTGATACTTAGGCTAACTATTTACAATTAATTGTGAAATTGGTCGATCTATTTTTCTAAATTCTCTCTTTAAATTCTTTGTTTAAATGCCTCAAATTTTTGTCTTAAGTCTCTTCAAGTAATTTTTTACAATTAAATCATATGTTAGCTGCTTTAACAGTAAAACAAAAAGGTTGGTTGGTTGTTTTCACAAACACGTAATCTGATCCACTCGGCCAGATTAAAATCCCATAGAACTCTTGTCTGGAGAGTCTGTGTATATACTAGAAAGCTTCAAGTTGGAACAACTATTTCAAAAATGATTTTTCGAGGGTTGATTGTAACCACTTCATGGAAGCCTTTGTCTAGCTTTACCATGAAATTTGAGAATTTTCAGAAAATTCCCCCACAGTGAAAACATTAGTAACTGAGACAATTATGATTCAGTTTCTGCTTTTAAGAAAGGCCGACTGATTTTGTTTTCTAAGTATCAGAAAAGAGTTTAATAATGTTCTACTCCGGAGTTATCCTGTAAACACATTCATGAATCTTAAAAAACTTGGCCTTGGGTAGTTTCTCTAGGGACATAGTCTTTTGAATCCAAGTTGTCAAGGAGATTTCAAAGTTGGGGTTCAGTCTGCTGAGCTGCAGCTCTGACTCACAAATACATACATGGTATTTCATGTAGTGATTGAACTTGTGCTTTTTCAATATTTTTATTGATTTCAGAGAGGAAGGGAGAGGGAGAAGGAGAGAGAAACATCAATGATGAGAGAGAATCATTGATCGGCTGCCTCCTGCACACCCCCTACTGGGGATCGTGCCTGCAACCTGGGCATGTGCCCTGACCAAGAATCAAACCCTGACCTTCTGGTTCATAGGTAGATACTCAACCACTGACCCACACCAGCCGCGCAGGGATTGAACTTTGGAATGTCAAGAATAATCTGAGTCTAAGGAGTGTTACAGCTGCCGTGGGGCATTTATAAGCCCAAAATATGTATGATGTTTGGCCTGAGTGCTCTGTGTGCGGAAGGGGGTTGTTGGGTAATATTAGACGATCCTTGTCTCACCGTGTAAAGGGAACTTCTCTTTTTCCTCTTCAGCTTTCAGCTGTGTGTGCTCACCTTCTGCCAGCCCTAATTACCCAGCACCTATAGCAACAGTTTCTGGTCTGGGATGTGGGCTGCACTTTGTGCCATGGGGTCTTGGCAGCATGGGCTGAGATTTGGTGAGCTATTACTCTAGGGTGGTGGCGAGTCCTCTTTCCCACTTGGGGGAAACTAGTGTTGTTTTGTGGGCACCGGGTCCATGGTGCTGTTTCTTTGTAAATGGCCAGTGGATCTGGGGGCAGCTCCTGCATTGAGCATCTGCCCCCTGTGGTCAGTGCACGTCATAGCGACCAGTCGTTCCACCGTTCGGTCAATTTGCATATTAGGCTTTTATTATATAGGACTCCTTGTCTGCAGAGACCAGATGTGCAAAGATCGGAAGTTAAACCCACCATCTTTCAAATAAGCCCTGTGTACAAATTGTGTATCTAAACCCAGGCGATCAGGTCTAGCCCTTAGCGTTGGATCAGTAAACACCTCTAACTTCTGGGAACCTCCAAGGTGTAACCAGCCTGGTGGACCAGATGCACACCACCCATTTCTACGTCTGTATTCCTTTCAATGCCGACCTCTGCCCAGTTGAATGCTAACCCTCACGTCCCAACCTCAGGAGCCACAGAGGCCGGGAGCCCCACAGCTCCTTGAGGAGGAGTGGGCTCTGGGAGCCTGAGAGGTGCTGCATGGGCCGTGGGAGAGGCACGCGGTCAGGAGCCCAGGGAGAGCCTGAGGCAATTGTATCTGGGAGGCGGCCCGTATCATCATTCACAGGACAGTCTTTGGGTTGGAATTGCGGTGGCAGACGGGAGTGGGGGCGTAATGAGATCATTCTGAAAATCTGACCACATTTTTTAGATTCCAGGTTGTTCCCAGAAGTATTCTTAGTCCCTAGGAGTGATGTGGGATGGACCCCTGAATTCAGAATCTACTTGGGTTTACGGATGCTTTCAGGTAGCCTGTGAAGAGACAGGGTCCGATAGATACCTACATATCTATACTAGACCTCCAGCAGGCCTAGCAACAGACGTGGAAATGCATGTAGGGCTGCACTTTTCTATAGAGCCCATGTGTCAGTGGTCAAATTGTGTTACGACAGAGGTATGCAAATTTCTCATTCTACTGCCCTGACCACTGTTACACATTTCCTTTCTGTCTCATGTCTGGCTTTCTCTTTTCTCTCTTTCTTTTCTTTCTTTCCGCTCCTTCCTTTCCTCTCTCCTTTCCCCTTTATCTCTCTCCCTCTCTCCTCTCTTCCTGTCCATCCCTCCTCTCTCTTCCTCTCTCTCTTTGAGTTACAATATTTGCATTCTCCAGCCGGTTCTCGGACCTGTTTGACCTGTTTGGACAATATTTTCTAACAAAAAAAGAAAAAAAAGAATATATTCTTTGTCCAACAACTTCACAAATAAAAACGGCTTTTGACCATTAGAAATACCTGAGTCAGCAGGGATTTGGTGTATGAGGATTGTGGTGCAAGGCACAAAGACGGGAACCTACGGAATTCTGATTTAGAATTCTCGTTTTAGTTATATGTATTTTAGATCGCCGATGCCTCTCACCCAGGGGACCCCTAACAGCTATATGACTGGGTATTTTTATTCCCCAACGTTTAGCTGTAACTGAGCACCCCCACACCCTGGCTCAGGGCTCTCCGGGCCGGGCCCGGTCTCGGAGGTGCCAGCTGGCGCCGCCCCACACGTAGCTTCGTTAGAAGTCTCAGCTCACTTAGCTGGGCCAGTTCCAGTTGTCTTGTCTGTTCAGAGGCATGCTCCTCTCTTTCCCGTTCCTTTAAGATGGATGGGAGGCCTACGTATTATTTTTGACAGGTGTTTTTAGAACTTCTTAACTGTCAATCAGGTAAACCTAATTCAGGATGTATCCATCCCTCACAAAGAGGACATTCGCTGAGCCTGTGTGGCTCAGTGGTTGAGCATCAACGCAGGAGCCAAGAGGTCAGCGGGTTTCATTTCAGTGCCGTCAGGAGCCACCAGAATGTGCCCGAGCAAATTACTTAAACCTCTCCCGGCTGTGTGCTCCCTGGTAAAATGGGAGTAACACGTATTTTATAGGGTCATTAGGACTTCATAAGGGTTACTTATGTGCTGGCACATGGCTGGGGTTCGGGGAGCATCCACCTTTATGTCCCTGAGCACGTAGATTGCGCCGTTCTTTCTAAAAGGAAGTACCTTCCTCGTGCTGCATTTTCTCTTGGAAACCTGGAGAGAAGAATCGCGGAGGAACCAGCACCGCCCATTTGTGAGGACGGATTCCCTAAGGTTATTTTCGGCTCCTCGGAAAAGGACACGTTTGTGTGAAATCCTCATTCATCCATCTCTCTCGTCTCCTCTCGTAATCATCGACTTGGGAGGGAGGAATGTGCCGGGTGTGGCCAGGAAGCAGTGAGTGAACCGGTTCTGCGAGGACCGAGTGTTCATAGAAGGACTGGCTGCGGGTGGCAGGTGGTGGCCGTGAATTACAGGCCGAGGAGTTGGACGACATCTGGTGCAGCCTAAGGCCCAGGCGGAGGTGGGAGGCCCTGGGACCAAAGGCGCAGAGAGAGGTGTTGGTGTGGGAAATACGTCCGCCAGCCTCCTCACCTGGGACAGGCGGTGCCGTCAGCAGGGTGGCCTCGGAGGGAAGGGAGCTGCGGAGTCTGGCCCAGGTGAATGGAAAGGGAATTCACGTTCCCAGGGCTGTCCTAGGGATGGAGGACTCCCCTCTCCCGCCCGGGTGCCCTAACTGGGTCTGTGAAATAACCCGGCAACAGGTAGGTTACCAGGGGAAAGTATGCACATTTATTCATGCTTTAATATGTGCACAAGGGTGGCACGGGGAATAAAAAACGGAACACCTGCGAACAGCGGTGGGCTTTTTGAGAGCTCATCTTCCATCTAATAGACGAGGGGGAGGGAGGAGGCCGGCCACGCAGGGGAGAGCAGATGGCTTTTAGGAAAGGCAGATGGGCCCCCGGAAGCATAGATGAGAGATGGGAGAGTGTGTGATGGAGCAGGCCCGGGGGTGACGCCTACCTCTAGTCTCCCCTCCTCTGAGCAGGCCAAGCTCCCTGTCTGATGAATCTTTGCAGGAGGGGATTTGCGACAGTTGACTTCTTATGGGGGGATCTGTCTTTGGGAGGGGGGCAGTGCAGAGGAAGCCTCGCTCCTATCTGTGCTGCTTTTCCAGTGGCCTCAGCTGCAGAGAATCAACTCGCCCAAGTGGCATATGTTGGGATGGCCTTCATGGTCGTCCCTCTGAAGTGGAAAGTGAAATGCCTTCATGGCGAAACACGGACTTGCAACCCGAGAAGCAGAGCCTGCGTTGAAACAGTTAGACGTGAGGGCAGCAGATCAGAGCGGCCCGGCCGGGAAGGTGCTGCCGGCAGCAGGGACATGCCGTCCAAGCTACGCAACCCGATCCTCGCCTATCACGTGGACATGAAGGAAATAGACTCGGGCCTGGGACGACGTGCTTGGGCCCGCCTCCAACGACCAAGGGAGAGCTTCAGCAAAACGAAAACGGACCGGGAATGCTTTTCCTATTTTGAGGCAGGATGGCCACCC
>NW_006300373.1:3588905-3597323 GCF_000327345.1 Myotis davidii
TTATGGCTGGGACTTTTTATTCCCCAACGTTTAGCTGTAACTGAGCACCCCCACACCCTGGCTCAGGGCTCTCCGGGCCGGGCCCGGTCTCGGAGGTGCCAGCTGGCGCCGCCCCACACGTAGCTTCGTTAGAAGTCTCAGCTCACTTAGCTGGGCCAGTTCCAGTTGTCTTGTCTGTTCAGAGGCATGCTCCTCTCTTTCCCGTTCCTTTAAGATGGATGGGAGGCCTACGTATTATTTTTGACAGGTGTTTTTAGAACTTCTTAACTGTCAATCAGGTAAACCTAATTCAGGATATATCTATCCCTCGAGAAGAGGACATTCGCTGAGCCCGTGTGGCTCAGTGGTTGAGCATCAACCCAGGAGCCAAGATGTCACCGGATTTCATTTCAGTGCCGTCAGGAGCCACCAGAATGTGCCCGAGCAAATTACTTAAACCTCTCCCGGCTGTGTGCTCCCTGGTAAAATGGGAGTAACACGTATTTTATAGGGTCATTAGGACTTCATAAGGGTTACTTATGTGCTGGCACATGGCTGGGGTTCGGGGAGCATCCACCTTTATGTCCCTGAGCACGTAGATTGCGCCGTTCTTTCTAAAAGGAAGTACCTTCCTCGTGCTGCATTTTCTCTTGGAAACCTGGAGAGAAGAATCGCGGAGGAACCAGCACCGCCCATTTGTGAGGACGGATTCCCTAAGGTTATTTTCGGCTCCTCGGGAAAAGGACACGTTTGTGTGAAATCCTCATTCATCCATCTCTCTCGTCTCCTCTCGTAATCATCGACTTGGGAGGGAGGAATGTGCCGGGTGTGGCCAGGAAGCAGTGAGTGAACCGGTTCTGCGAGGACCGAGTGTTCATAGAAGGACTGGCTGCGGGTGGCAGGTGGTGGCCGTGAATTACAGGCCGAGGAGTTGGACGACATCTGGTGCAGCCTAAGGCCCAGGCGGAGGTGGGAGGCCCTGGGACCAAAGGCGCAGAGAGAGGTGTTGGTGTGGGAAATACGTCCGCCAGCCTCCTCACCTGGGACAGGCGGTGCCGTCAGCAGGGTGGCCTCGGAGGGAAGGGAGCTGCGGAGTCTGGCCCAGGTGAATGGAAAGGGAATTCACGTTCCCAGGGCTGTCCTAGGGATGGAGGACTCCCCTCTCCCGCCCGGGTGCCCTAACTGGGTCTGTGAAATAACCCGGCAACAGGTAGGTTACCAGGGGAAAGTATGCACATTTATTCATGCTTTAATATGTGCACAAGGGTGGCACGGGGAATAAAAAACGGAACACCTGCGAACAGCGGTGGGCTTTTTGAGAGCTCATCTTCCATCTAATAGACGAGGGGGAGGGAGGAGGCCGGCCACGCAGGGGAGAGCAGATGGCTTTTAGGAAAGGCAGATGGGCCCCCGGAAGCATAGATGAGAGATGGGAGAGTGTGTGATGGAGCAGGCCCGGGGGTGACGCCTACCTCTAGTCTCCCCTCCTCTGAGCAGGCCAAGCTCCCTGTCTGATGAATCTTTGCAGGAGGGGATTTGCGACAGTTGACTTCTTATGGGGGGATCTGTCTTTGGGAGGGGGGCAGTGCAGAGGAAGCCTCGCCCCTATCTGTGCTGCTTTTCCAGTGGCCTCAGCTGCAGAGAATCAACTCGCCCAAGTGGCATATGTTGGGGTGGCCTTCACGATCGTCCCTCTGAAGTGGAAAGTGAAATGCCTTCATGGCGAAACACGGACTTGCAACCCGAGAAGCAGAGCCTGCGTTGAAACAGTTAGACGTGAGGGCAGCAGATCAGAGCGGCCCGGCCGGGAAGGGGCTGCCGGCAGCAGGGACATGCCGTCCAAGCTACGCAACCTGATCCTCACCCATCACGTGGACACGAAGGAAATAGACTCGGGCCTGGGATGACATGCTTGGGCCCGCCTCCAACGACCAAGGGAGGGCTTCAGCAAAAGGAAAACGGACCGGGAATGCTTTTCCTACTTTGAGGCAGGATGGTGAGGCAGGAGCCACCTCGGGAACATAACAGAGTTTTCAAGCAGCTATGAGGACCCCGTGGAAGTTGATGTGGATTTGTCGTAGCCTCAACCCATAAGGTTTTTAAACATATGTTTTTATTGATTTCAGAGAGAGAAAGGGGGAGGGAGAGAAACATCAATGATGAGAGAGCATCATGGATCGGCTGCCTCCTGCATGCCCCCTACATGGGATTGAGCCCGAAACCCAGGCATGTACCCTGATGGGGAATCGAACTGTGACCTGGTTCACGGGTTGACGCTCCACCACTGAGCCACACCTGCCGGGCATAGGGGTTTTCTTTAGCCTCCCTCAGGGTCTCTACAGGAGTGAGAGGGAGATATCAGGAGACAGGTGACCACGGATTTGTGACTGGCACCGTGAGTGTGGCAGTGAGAGAGCCTCGGTGGGAGAAAGGCCACGTGGACGTGTCTGACTCCCCAAGACCGGGGCCGCCAGGCAGGCAGAGGCTGCAGGAGGGGCAGATAAAGAGGGATGAGCAGGTCCTGAGAGTGTCCGTGAGGCGCTCATGCTCTAGGCAGGACCCAGTTACGGAAGAAGTAAATACTCCTAGGCCACGAGGGAAAACTCTGGGCGGAGAGCTTGTCCGAGGAGGAGATAGATGCGAATCGCAGGTTCAAGTCCACGGCTGAAATAGAGCTGAGGAGGATCTCTATGGCCAGGTGAAGAGGCTGTGAAGTCCAGATGGCAGATGGGCCATCAGCGTGGCTACGGGGAGGTGACGAGAGAAGGTGAAGGGAAGACGTGGGGTCAGGAAGCCGCGGGGTATTTAGACATGTCTCAGGGGACAGTGATGGCTCATAGCCTTTTGGGTGCATCTTCCTTCCCAAGGAAAGGGCGTGTTCACGCGGTGAGCAGCGTGCAAAATGGAAGTGTGAGCTAGAGGGCAAGGTCTAGGCCGAGGAGAGGTGACTTTTAATTAGAATTTCCATTGAGTTGCTTCTCAGGAGGCCTGCGGCCCATGAGGGTCACATCTAGACTTTTCATTACTTTTTGCTCTCCGTGGATAAGTTTTCTCCTCAAGCGCAGAAGGCCACGTCCATATGAGAGTTACTAGAACTCGTCTTATGGAAAACACTATCTGCAAGCAAAGACCCAAAGACCTCATTGTATGATCCTCACCCATCACGTGGACACGAAGGAAATAGACTCGGGCCTGGGATGACATGCTTGGGCCCGCCTCCAACGACCAAGGGAGGGCTTCAGCAAAAGGAAAACGGACCGGGAATGCTTTTCCTACTTTGAGGCAGGATGGCCACCTCGGGAACATAACAGAGTTTTCAAGCAGCTATGAGGACCCCGTGGAAGTTGATGTGGATTTGTCGTAGCCTCAACCCATAAGGTTTTTAAACATATGTTTTTATTGATTTCAGAGAGAGAAAGGGGGAGGGAGAGAAACATCAATGATGAGAGAGCTTCATGGATTGGCTGCCTCCTGCACGCCCCCTACATGGGATTGAGCTGCAACCCAGGCATGTACCCTGATGGGGAAGCTGTGACCTCCTGGTTCACGGGTTGACGCTCTATCCACTAAGCCAAACCGGTTTCGGCAACTAGAACTCATCTTATGGAAAATATTATCTGCAAGCAAAGACCCAAAGACCTCATTGTATTGTGTTTGGTTAACAATGAAGCTGTCTGTATATGCTACAAACCAAGTATATTCTATGTCAATGATCCTTTGACTTAAAAGAGACAACAACCCAAAACCAAGAACCATAGAGCAATATAAAACTTGAAATTATTATACTATTTTGTTAGAGGTTTTATGAACATTGATTTTGAAGCACTGTTTTCTTCCTTGGATTGCATTCTAAGCAAATAGTAGAGATTTTACCAGAACAGGCTGAAGGGAATTTTTGGAAATACTTATTTGCAGACTTTGGTGCTCTGGATATATAAGTGATGTGGGGACCTCTGGTGGCTTAGTTTATTTTTCCATCTTAAGGAATAACTGGATACGAAAAGAGAAGCTAGACACAGGAGTCCAGTCAGAAAGGATGTTGGAGATCACGTAGTCAAACCTTTCACCTCACAGGAGATGAGGTTAATAGGATGAACGAGTGAAGTGAAATGACATGTAGCTGATTATCCTGTCATTCCTATCCACTTTAGCTGAGAAATTTCCCTTGCACCCAAGCTGCCCTCTGCACCCCACTCCCTCTGTTCATGGTCTCACCGCCGCTTGCAGGTTGATGCCTGGGGTTCCCCCTGCTCTTAGCTTCTTCCTCTTCAGCGTATCCATTCCCTTCCACCGGAGGCACTGCTCAGACACTCGGACCTGCTCATGCCACTCCCTTGCTCACATTCCCTCTCCGAGTCCCCATTGCCCCCAGGCTTCTTGCCATGACTCACAAGATGTGAAAACACGTCTGCGTGAGTCCAGAAGAGGTGCTCGTTACACAAACCTTTCTTTTTATTCCCAATGGTGGCCCTGCCACATGCGTGTGGCTTTAGCTGTATTGTTTAACCTCTTCTGGCCACATCCTTCTATCCAGTGGAAATGGTTGAACGTGCCTCAAGGAATTGTTAAGAGAGTTCATGGTCTAAAGACTCCAATAGAAAGTTCTCAGCACATAGTAGGTGCTTAGTGAATGGGCTTAGCTCATTGTCATAAATTTCTACCCCAGGACAGGGAGAGCTCCTAGAAGGCAGGGACCTCATTGCCATGTCTTCAGGGCATAGTGCGCGGCCTGGCACGCAGTAGAGGCCTAAGCGATATTTATTGAATGGAAGTGAGCCGTGGAATCTTGGGCCGGTCATTTGATCTTTGTGGGTCCCAGTTCCTTATGACAGAAATCGGGAGGCTCAGTGACATGAAATAATGCATGTAAAGCACCTAGCACAGCTCCTGGTTCATAGGTATAATTCTGTTGGTGAACTCATGTTTATCCTTTAAAAGCTGAGGTCCACCATCAATCAGCTCTCCATGAAGCCCGTGTGGCGGCTTTCCCCTGCCCACTCCTGGCCAAATTCCTCATTTCCTATTGCTCACCCGCCCACTCTAGGAAAGATGGTTTCATGGGGAAAACAAGGGTCTTAGAATCGGACCGATCTTGGGCTGGGTCCTGGCCATGCGACCTGTTTTACTTTCAATAAGTTAGTGAAGCTTTTCAGCACTACCTGTAATTGGGGGTCAGGGTCATGACCCTGAGCATACGCTGTGTCGGCCTAGCCTATAAAAATTTCTGTTTTCTGTAGAACTCGAATAGGGTCCTGTTGATCTTGCCTGATGTGTAGTAGGTGCTCAAAATATATGTTGTGACGTAAGTACGGCACCAAAACCTTGCTGACATTAGAACATGATTCATAAAAACAAGGACAGTACCAGTGAGGCATTACAGAATGTCAGGGATAGAAAAAGGTACATTTAAATGGCCATAAAGCAAAACAGGGTGTTAAGGAAATGCTAGAAAGCCAATAGTAAGGATTTTTAAAAAGCAGATGAAATGACAAAACATGAAGTTCCATCCATTGATGAAAATATGGCCCTTAGAGGAATGGATGGAGAAAATAAACCATAAAAGACAAAATCATCATCATCATCATAACCTTCTCACACAAAGGGGAGGGACTGGTAGAAATTGCAGGTCTGAGAAGATCTTAGTAGCTACAGCTCTCCATCTCCCAGAATTCCAGACACGGGCTCATTTCGTCCTCACCACGGCCAGGGAAGTAGGCGATCGGAGCCTGCCTTATAGAATCGAGGGGACCGTTCAGAAAAGGTAAAGGAGGTGCTGGTTAATACACAGGGAGACCCAGAGCTCCTGATCCAAGCTCTGGGTTCCTGCCACCACGTCATGTTACTGATGCGCTCAAAAGTCAGGGTTCATAGGATGATAGGTAATTTATACATTAACTAGAGGCCCGGTGCATGAAATTTGTGCACAGGTAGAATCTCTAGGCCTGACTGGCGATCAGGGCCCATCTGTGGGGTGACTGGCGGGGTGACTGGGGGGCCCCCACTGGCACCCACCTTGGCCCACCTGGTGCTGCCTGCTCCCGGCTCCATCCCCTGCTACCGCCGCTGGTCGCCTCCCTCTGCAGGGCAACCTGCAGGGCGATCGGGGATCCCTACTGGCACCCGCCTTGGCTGGCCTGGGGCCTGCAGGCTGGGGGAAGTTCCTGCATTGAGCATCTGCCCCCGATGGTCAGTGCACATCATAGTGACCAGTTGTTCTGCCGGTCATTCCACCATAGGGTCAATTTGCATATTAGGCTTTTATTATATAGGATATTATTGGCATTTGATGTCGGAGCCCTGCCAGTTGTTATAAAAAGGTGTGTTTATCTTTCAGTTTATGCCTGTTCAAGCACCAAGTGACGAAGAAAAAAGAGATCCTGTCCTATTTGCTGGTAGAGTCCGGAACTTGATGGCAGAGTGAGTGTCTATATGTGATTATAATCAGTAGATAGTTTGAACAGAATTGGTAAATGGCATTTAACATAGTTTTAAGGATTTGGGTGTTTTCTTCCTAACATCCTCATCCCCCAATTTATTTTGGTAAGTCAAATCATGTGCTTTCCACAAAATAACCACTTTCCATGCAGACGTAAGATTACCGACCTCGACCTCGGGGCCATAGTAAATCTGAACAAGTAGAGAAACTTGCCTCTTTGGCAGTGAAAATCCAAAGCTACTGTTTAAAATGTGGGGGTTACTTTCCCATTCACTGCTGTTGGTTGACCCATTCAGGCCTAATGGAAAGTTATTACCTGTTTGAAAACACTGCCTGTCCCTCTGCCTTTGAACGCTTTCAGAGCTCTGGAAATCCCCGTGACCGATCACACCTATGAAGACTGCAGGCTGATGATCTCGGCCGGGCAACTCACCCTGCCTATGGAAGCCGGGCTGGTGGAATTTACCAAGATCAGCCGGAAATTGAAGTAAGCCTATTTTAAAATGACTACATCTTCATAACAGTGTCCAAAAGAGATCTGAGTTCCTGTGTGTTTATTTTCTCTGGTTTTATGAATGTTTAGCTCTGGTGTTTGTCTTTTTTTGTTTTTAGTATGTTTTATTGGTGAGAGAGAGAGAGAAAGAGAGAGAGAGAGAAAGAAACATCAATCAGCTGCCTCCTGCACGCCCCCCACTCCGGATCGAGTCCGCAACCTGGGTATGTGCCCTCACCGGGAGTCAAACTGGAGGGCTTTTGGTGCATGAGACGACACTCAACCAACCAACCAGCCAGGACTCAGCTCTGGTGTTTACTGGGGAAGCCAAGCTTATGCATTTATCTCCCCTTTAGTTATATATATAATAATATATATAACCTAATATCATATATATATATGATATTTTTTATTGGTTTCAGAAAGAGGAAGGCAGAGGGAGAAAGAAAGAGAAACATCAGTGATGAGAGAGAATCATGGATCGGCTGCCTGCTGCACGCCTCACACTGAGGATGGAGCCCACAACCTGGCATTTGTCCTGAATGGGACTCAAACATGACCTTTTGGTTCATAGGTCGATGTTCATCCACTGAACCACACCAGCCAGGCTCCCCTTTAGTTCATCCAGTTTTCTTTTTTTCAAGAACAGTTACCTCAAAACTGTATGTGCTGGTCACAGGAGACCAGGCGATAGTGTGGCTGTGGATAGCTCTGCCTCCCACCTCAGAAAGGGCTGAGGGGTTGAGTGTTTAGTCCATGCTGTTACCTTTGTACCAAGAGGACAGCATAAGTAGATGATCCAGGCCTGGAGTGGCCAGAATTTCTCTTTCTAAATAAGAATTGACTCATAGAGTAGCATTCTGACCATCACTAAAATGTTTAAATACCCCCAAGATCTGTCTTTTTCTTCTGGGTACGTCATTTTTCCTAAAAAGGTAAAACACCCTTTCGTGCTTGTATGATCCAGTTTGAACCATTTAGAAACATTCCTTTGGATGATGTGGTATGAAAGGTGTAGCCCTCCTGTCCCCCCCCCAACCCCCCCGTCTTCTGGTATTCAGTTCTTTCCACTTTTAGCCCCATTGGGGACTCGCAGAAAGTACGGATGTCATGGAGCTTGGCACGTCCCTGAAAGGGAGCTGCAGAGCCCGTTATGTATTGAAAATACAGCATCTTCAGTATTTAAGAAATCATATTTTGATAACTGATAGAGCAAATACTATCTATGTTTTTTAGCTAACCAAATGTTTTGATGTTACGTTCACAATTTGATAAATTTAAATAGTCACTGAAATCGGGTACAGACGAAGTATGTGTTCAGTCAACTGTTTATCAGATAAAGAAAGGATGTGATGGATCCAATATATGAGACTAAACTTTGGGCGGTGAGCACACAATACAATACTATCTATAATAATAAAAGGGTAATATGCTAATTAGACTGGACATCATTCCAGACATACTTCCTGACGAAGCCAGGGCCTGAGGAAAGCCAGCCCGGGTCCTGGGT
>NW_006300373.1:3597416-3609748 GCF_000327345.1 Myotis davidii
ATTCCCTTCAATTCTCATTGTCCCTTTTATATAATCTTTCCCCTCCCCATAGAATACACATCTTTTAGAATACATTGGTTTAAGATAATGCAATATTCAGATGGTATATTATAGAAATGTACACTTGAACCTTATATAACCTTATTAACCAAGGTCACCCAAATACATTTAAGAAGAAAGGACATGATGTAAGTTACAGTGTATTTTCCAGTGTCTATCACCCTAGTTACGGTTTTTCATAACTAGGTTTGGAGGAAGTGGGTCTGGTCTAATGAATCTCCGTAGCCCAACATTTTGTGAAATGTGATTTTTTTCAGCCAGAAAGCTCCTTGAAAGAAAAAGCTGTATTTTTTTAACCACTTGGGCAGTTCTGTTGACTTACCGAGTCATGTTTAGATTTAAGTGTGATTTCTTATTTTCTTCTCATGAGTCATGTATTATTCTGCCACACTGCTTTTTTTTAAAAATATTTTATTGATTTTTTTATAGAGAAGAAGGGAGAGGGATAGATAGTTCGAAACATCGATGAGAGAGAAGCATCGATCAGCCGCCTCCTGCACATCCCCTACTGGGGGTGTGCCCGCAACCAAGGTACATGCCCTTGACCGGAATCGAACCTGGGACCTTTCAGTCCACAGGCCGACGCTCTATCCTCTGAGCCAAACTGGTTCGGCCACACTGTTCTTCTCAGTTACTTTCCTTCCCCTTAGATATTTGGGGGAAATTACAGTCACACTAATATCCTTTAAAAGAATCAGAAGCCTGGACACATGTTCAGCTTGTACTTTTAAACACACATTTTATTCTGTGCCAGTTTAACACTTACAGTGTTTCCCCTAACAAGTGACTCGCCACTGTTCATAAAAATCTCGTGTGGGTTGGGAATTGCTGATACCATGTTTATTTTATTTTATTTTATTGTGGATTATCTCACTAGCTTCTTTCCTTATTTTATTTTAAATTCTTTATTGTTTAAAGTATTACACACGTCTCCTTTTGCCCCCATTGACCTCTCTCTGGTTGTCCCCCCCCACCACCCCACCTGCACATGCCCTCACCCCCTT
This sequence comes from Myotis davidii, assembly GCF_000327345.1. NCBI lineage: Eukaryota > Metazoa > Chordata > Mammalia > Chiroptera > Vespertilionidae > Myotis > Myotis davidii. The sequence goes on from NW_006300373.1 coordinate 3,598,481, forward strand.
ACTGTCCGTGTCCATGGGCTGTGCTGACATGCATCCATGTATTTCTAATTCTCCCTCTAGATTGGATTGGGATGGCATCCGCAAGCACTTGGATGAATATGCGGCTATTGCGAGCTCGTCCAAAGGGGGAAGAATTGGAATCGAAGAGTTTGCGGAGTATTTGAAGCTGCCTGTTTCCGACGTGCTGAGACAGCTGTTCGCACTCTTTGACAGGGTATGTTGAAACGCAGTCTCTGACACGCAGACGTGCCATGCTCCCGGAGAACATGCATCCATAGCTCAGGCAAGAAAAACTTGTTAGGTCAGGGTTAGACCCAGCAGGGCTAAGCCCAAGGTTTAATTGCATGGTTTTGTTTTCTCGCCTAAATCCTAATAATAACAATACATGTGCATGTGTTTTGTAACAGTGATGGTAGTGTCTGTATTTGAAACACCAGGCCAGGTATAAATATTGTGATCCTGTCATCATATTTGTCATATAGAATTGGGAAGGGTTCTGTAACTGGCAAGAATTTTAAAATCTCTTATCAAAACTATACATCGATGACCTGGTAGTGCTATTGTATTCTGAAGGTTTCTGGATTCCCCCCCCCACCCCACCCCCAAATATGTGAAAATCAAATTGATTTTATTTTCTAAAATAACATTTTATAACAAAGGTTTCAATGAATGCTTGGTCATTTGCCATAATATTCGGGACACGGTTTTCTGCTTATGAATATGTAAGTACATGAAGTTCGACACCTGAATTGTCAAAAAGTTTCCTTAGAAAAGTGTATCAAGTCCTCTGTTTTTAAATTTGTTTTTAGTACGTAAAATTCACCCTTTGGGTTAAGGTTGTATGAGTTCTAACAAATGCATAGAGGCATGTAATACCAGCAGGTTCAAGATACACAGCAGTTAACAAAAATATTACCTTGTAGCTATTCTTTTGTAGCCAAGCCCTGTCCTGACCTTTAACCCCTGACAACAGAATCTACCCTTTCGAGCCTGGCTTCTCTCACTTAGCCTAATGCGTTTGAGATTCAGCCAGGTTGTTGTATGTATCAACAATCTGTTTCCTTTCATTGCTGAATAGTATTCCGTTGTATGGACTATGGATGTACCAGGCTTGGTTTACCCATTTCTCAGCGGAGGAATATTTCATTTGTTTCTAATTTGGGGCAGTTGCGAATACCACTGCTCTAAGCATTCAGGCATACGTTTTTGTGCAAATGTCGGTTTTCCTTTCATTTGGGTAAATACTAAGGATTGTGATCTCTTTATTTTCTCTTGCCTGAGAAGGACTTCATTTTGCATTCATCCCTGAAGAGTATTTTTGTTGCGTAAAGATTGCTGAGCTGATAGTTCTTTTCTTTCACCGACTCATTAGCGACGTCCATGATTTCACTGCCTAACTGGTTGTTCCTCACGTTTTGACTTTCCTCACCAAGCCTCCTGCTGTGGCGTTTTGCCCAGAGGTAGTTGCCTTTTGCATTCTGATCAGAGTTCCTAGTTTTAATCAGAAGGTGAGATAGACTTAACCGGGCTCATTCCATCTTGTCTGGCACCAGAAGTCCCAGTTCTCTAGTAACCACTGGGGAAAAAGGTATTTTGCAAAGAAATTATAGCTGGGTGGCAGAAACCAGGACAGGGCTTTTAGTCTTTTTTCCCAGGCCCCCTCAGCTTCCGAATGACTGTACTCTGTGATGTCATAGATGAACTGTTCTTTAATATCGTGAGGTTAGGCTGCCTTCTTCTATAGGCTGTGCCCGGGCCTCTCTTTTGGACTTGCTTGCATCATACAACTATTCTTTCCTTGTCCGTGAAATGTCCAGTCTTCATTACATTTTATAATAGAACTACTCCACCACGGCTCTACGGTGTGATGAAGATTTAGGGGGAAGGACGAGGGAGTGTGGCTCAGTGGTTGAGCGTCGACCTGTGAACCAGGAGGTCACGGTTTGATTCCCAGTCAGGGCACATGCCCAGGTTGCGGGCTCGATCCCCCAGCGTGGGGTGTGCAGGAGGCAGCCGATCCATGATTCTCTCTCATCATTGATGTTTCTATCTCTCTTTCCACCCTCTCCCTCTCTCTGAAATCAAGAAAAATATGTATATATATATTTTTAAAAAAAAGGTTTAGGGGAAAGGAGAAGAAAACAATTGGCTCTCACTGCGCAGGCTGGGAAAACAGGAACTTTACACTCACACTATGACTAGTTCTGAGAGATTTATATAGAATGGCTCTAGAAACCATGCACGTACTTTTAAGTAACGTTTCTATAAATAGGACAGGAAGGAAGATGGCAGGGACGTACCAGTAAGGACAGGCGGTGGGGGAGTGGGAAGTGACATGACACGGGAACCGAAAGGGAAGTGTAGACTTTGTGCTCACCAGGATTTGTCATGAAAATTAAAAATCATGTCTATGGAGGTTGCCCTTGCTTTCGGGTGTCATACTGTCATCACTGGCGGTGACGGGGTTGCTGGGACAGCAGTTCTGTCTTTGGTTGACGGATCACACCTGCCACCAGCCCCACTGTTGCAGTAGCACTGCCTGGTATGGGCAGATTTGGGAGAGGGAAGGGAGGGTGAGCTGAGGATTAAAGTAATCCCTCATTGGCGAGGTTGACTCCCTCTGACCTTGAGGATCCAGCCAGCCCTGGGAGTTAGGAGACGGTGAGACCTGAGAGCCAATGTGGTCGATCACATTTCTGTGTCAATTGGCTCCCATATCAGTTATAACTGTGACTTTTTTCTTCACTTCTTTGCATGGTGTGACTCGACTTTAGATACAGACCTGGTCTGTATAGCGCCTGTCCTTTGATGTCCAATGCACTGGAAGGTAGAGAAAATAAGCCGGGGAGTGACTAGCTAATGCGTCTGGCCATCTTTTCTTTCCTCCTTTCTTTCCCTTTTCCCCTCCGTCTCCGCCTGTCGGTCTCCCTCCTTTTTTTGTTCGTGACTTGCCTGCCCCTCTGAGCCTGTGCGGAGTCGCTCTGTGTTGAGAAGCTGGGCTGTGTCATTGCCGCCCCGCCCTGTCCCCACATCCACTTCCATGCCAGGCTTGTTTTCTCAGTCTCTGCAAGCGATTTCGCTGGGGACCGTTCGATGGGAGCGACAAGGAAGTCCAGGGGCTTCATAGTTTGTTTCTCTCCCGGTGGCTTATCTTGCTAAACTCAATGCTTAATGAGGGGTGGGGCGAGGGGGAGGAAGGGCGGGAAAGAGAAAGGGTGGGGTTCCTGTTGCTCTCCCGATAGCCATAACTCCCGTCAGGCCCTCCCTTGTTCTTTCCCACTTTATCATCCATTTCCCCTTATTTTCCTCCCTTAATTAATCTTTTTTTTAAAAAAAATTATTATTTTTTTAATCCTCACCCAAAGAGTGAAAATATTTTTTCCATTGATTCTTCAGAGAGTATGGAAAGGATGGGGAGTCGGGGAGAGAGAGAAACATCGATGTGTTAAGAGACATATCAACCGGTTGCCTCTCCACTCACGCCCCAGCTAGGGGTGGAGGGTTGAACCTGCAATCAAGGTAAGTGCCCTTGACCAGGAATTGAACCCGAGACCCTTTGGTCCACAGGCCGATGCTCTTAACCGCTGAGCTAAACCGGCCAGGGCTCCTCTCTTAATCTTTACCCAAGTCTCATGTAGTTGTGGTTGGTGTTTTGGGGACAGAGGACAGACCTGAATATCCCTTCATATCCCCTTACGTTCTTGGCTAGCCTACAAAAACATCATACTAGCCTTTGTCTCCATTTGTCCTAAAAAATATGCTGTGTGTTGAGCTCCTTTTGATATCCTGCCCTGTTCTTCGAGACACTCAGGTATTTGATGGCAGGGGGCGTCCCAGAGAAAGATGGCATCATGGCTTTGGGCTCCTCCCCTTCGGAGGGTCCCATGTCTTTGAGAAAAGACCCTTTTCATCCGTAGGTTTAGTTTAGCTTCTTTATCTTCATAAATGTATCCTGAACTCCCTGGGTCCTGAGATAATGTGGGATCCGTCAGATGTCCAGGGATTCGAGCTGAGGGCCGAAACAATCGTTTAGCGCCGTGTCTTCTCAACACTTCTTGTATTCATATCTCAGTGTATGGGAGTCATTTTTACGGCGAGAACAGTGTCCTGCGACGCCCATCCCAGCGTCATCGCTCACTCTGTCCTCCTCTGTCACAGTTACTCAGGAAGCGGTGTGGTGCCTGCGGACAGGTTCGCATTTACCTGCGAGACAGTCCTCGGGTGTTTCCGTAGGCAGCGCATCTGTCCTGCTAGCTGGACGGTCTGCCTCTGACCTCTTGCAAGTAGCCTTACCCGCAAGCTTAAACCTGCCCCGTCCTGTCTCCTCTACGCTCCACCTCATGGTGCACCCTGTCAGTGTCCCAGCCAATGCTCATCACCTTCGCAGTGTGTGTCCTCCCTGGTGACAAAGCTGTATTTCAGGGGCTGGCAACTTTAAGAGCCAGATAGTAAATACTTTCTAAATATATATATATATTTTTATTGATTTCAGAGACGAAGGGAGAGGGAGAGATAGAAACATCAATGATGAGAGAGAACCATTGATCAGCTACATCCTGGGTAAAGATCCTCCAACCTGGGCATCAGCCCTGGCCAGGCAGGCCCTGTCTGTTTTGCAGGCCTTAAGTGTTGCCCAATCAAGACAATGAGCTTAATAAGAAACTCTTCACCATCAGCAGGACACTGTCAGCAAAAGCAACAAGTAAATACTTTTTGACGTTGTAGGATATAGGGTCCCAAACTTTCAGAACAACTTGCACAGTTGACTAGGCATATACTTTTTGATGTTGTAGGATATAGGGTCCCAGACTTTCAGAACAACTTGCACAGTTGACTAGGCATTCAGCTTGCCACTCAGACCGAGTTCTCTGTTCATTTCCAACCATGTGAGCCATGTCAGTGCCCGTCCCGACTCTTGGCATGTGCAGCATATCTGCATATCACACAGCCCCTGCTTCCCTGGCAGGAATGGACAAGCAAGGATGCTTGTTATCCACTGGCACCCATGACTTCACACTTGAACTAGGACCAAGAACGGGGCAGACGGGAAGAGCTCGGGGTAAAGAAAGGCATTCATTCCACATCATGGGAAGCCGTGATCCAAGATCTACAGGCGTTTACCGTGGCCACACATGCTGGATTGTCCGAGTGCTGCCGGGCACTCACCCTCTTCCTGCCTCATATGTAAACGGAGTACGTGGTCGTGCCAGAGAAGCAAGTGCCAGGCCGAAGGCAGAAAAGGGAAAAAGCATGACAGTTTTTGAATTGTGTGCAGCGTGGGGAAAGGAGCCGCCTACATGTATTCGGCTGTGGTCTGAGTGAGCAGATGGTACCGGGGGAAAGCGTGTGCGCTCCTGCCATTCTGTAGCTTAGGAATCAGAAAAGATGGGCCAGTTCCACGAGTTAGAGCTGCGGGAAGACATCAAACAAGAGGCAGACAGATCGTCAAGAATAAGGGTTCAGAGCGATCCCCTTCCAATCAGATGGGGTGTATCCTACACCGTAAGAACGGTTATGATAAGCCCTGACTGCGAGCCCCCAACCCAGTCTGTACACCTTACCCGGAAGCTTCGTTTTCACCAGCTTAACAGGGGCCGGCAAGCCACAGCTGATGGAGCAAATACAGTCTGACTCCTGCTTTGTCAATAAAGTTTTATTGGGACACCACCATGCCCATTCACCCATGCATTCCCTATGTGAATTGTTGCAATGGCACAGGTGAATTATTGCAACCAACAGGGTCGTCTGCTAGCCTTTGCATTTCCAGGTCAGGTCTGATAGGACTATCGTATTCCCTAGCTCATGGGAAAAGAACTCATCTGCATGCCAGCCTCAGTCCATCACTTTGATCTATGGGATCTGCTCTAGAGCGTATACGATCTAATGCAGAGGAAGGCTGTGACGTTCTGAGTGGGCTAGGTGACCTTTTCTGTTCAGTCGGACGAATTGTCCTGAAGGTTTGGTGGTCCTAGTGTCTGGCCATTTCCCTCTTCAGTTCTCAGGTCAGCTTAGCTCCCACATGGAGTGCATCCTGGTACTTTCTCTCACTGGGAGTTGTGACCCGAGAGATGACCCACATGGGCATGAGACTTATCTGCTCTGTCTTTGGCTCCTTGGTGCAAGGACACGCAGGAGGTGCGTGAAGGGAACGGAAAGGAGACGGCAGCCCTAAAGCTTCGCTTTGTAAGGGGAGCGAGTGGGCAATCACTGGCCTCTTCCGGGAGCCCGGGGAAGTGGAGGTCGGGGCTCTGTAAAGAGCACACATCAGACCAATTTAATTTCCTCCTGTGACTGAGGCTAAGATGGTAAAGAAAAAGGAATACGGATTATCTCGATGGATCTAGAAAGACTTTGGAGTTCATCCAACATGACATTCTCATCCGTAAACTAGGAAGGTCTGGTCCAGCCCGTGATGAGTTAGGTGAGAACCCCGCCTGCAAGAAAGGCTCCTTTCAGAGGGGGAGTCCCGTGTCCTGTGTTATCCCAGACCCGGCTCACTGACCCCACCTTGGAATTCCGCGTGGAGGTGCAAATACTTGATAGGTTGCAATCAGAAATACTTTTGAAAACCAGATAATATGTCAAAGAGGCGGTCAGGATAAGTAATCATGTCTTTAAATGTTGTGAAGCCAGCCCAGCTGGCATGGCTCAGGGGTTGAGCGTCGACCTATGAACCAAGAGGTCACAATTCGATTCCCATTTGGGGCATATGCCTGGGTTGCTGGCTCGATCCCCAGTAGAGGGTGTGCAGGAGGCAGCCGATCGACGATTCTCTCGCCATTGATGTTTCTGTCTCTCCCTCTCCCTCTCCCTTCCTCTCTGAAATCAATAAAAACATATTAAAAAATAATAAATGTTATGGAGGCAGACCCACGATAAAGAAAGGTTGAATTAAATGAATATATAGCATAGAAAGACTTGGGCACCAGAAGGAACTGACTGCCAGGTGAGAATGCTGCTGCTGACACGATGTCGTGGCACATGAGAGTCTAGCTTCTAGGATATTAGAGCTAAAGGATCTTTGGTGTCAGATGGCCCATCTTCCTCATTTTGCAGGAGGCGGCCAGCCGTAGGCAGGAAGTTGCAGACTCAAGGCTGCCCAGCTAGTTCACGACAGGCCCAGGACGAGAACTCCGAGTTCAGTCTTCTTCCTACTACACACTGTCCTGTTGCCTTTTTGAAAAATAACTTTCTTGAGGCCCATTTTACATATCATATAATTTACCCATTTTAAACATACATTTCAATTGCTATTTTTGTTAAATTTACCAAGTTGTGCAACCATCACCTTAAAACAGTTTTAGAATATTGCCATCACCCCAATATGATTCTTTTGTGCCTTTAACTTATAATTCCTGTCACCTACCTACTCTCCCTGCCCCCCCCCCAAAGTTGTTCTTCTGTGTTATTCTAGGCCTGCTCTAGAATGGGGATGTGTCTCTGTCAATTTGCCTTTTGTAGACATTTCACATTAATGGAATCCTACACTATATGGTTTCGTGTCTGGCTGCTTTCACTTAGCATGTTTTTAAGGCTCATCCATGTCAAGGAAGTAATTCATTCCTTCGTGCCGCCAAATAGGGCTCCACTCTACGGATAGATCACGTTCTGTTTATCCGCTCACCAGCTGGGGGCAGTTAGGTTGTTTCCACTTTGGGATGATTCTGAATCATGTTGCTGTTGGCACTCGTGTGTCACTGTTTACTTTTTTTACGTTCAATAGCTCTTCCTCCTTAAATTGAGGTTGTTTCTCCAGATGTAGGCAGTAGAGGTGCCCAGACAGCGACCAGAGTTGCTATTCGTGTTCAAATAAACAGCCTTAGGGCATTAAAGAGTCCAGAAAAGAGAAGGCTCGTTGCTCTAATAACAGCATTTACCCTGGGATGGCTTATGAGAAATCGTTAGCCAAATGCCCTCCATCTTTACAGAAAACAAGCGAGAGGAACTGGATTGAAACAGGGTGGAAACACTTCAGACGGGCATAAGGAGGCGCATTTTATGTGGCAGTGAGCGCCATCAAGCTAATTTCCAGCACTATAAAGACAAAGCCATCCAGTTTCCTCGGAGAGAAGCGTATTCGAATGGGTTTAAACCTGTCTGAGGCCAAATAATCCCTTGGGGTCCCCCAAAAGGAAGACAGTCCCTTTATGGTGCCGCTGCTTTGTGGTTAAGGAAGACATTTGGCCTTTATCGTACCCATGAGACCAGTTATTGGAGTTATTATGCCATAAAGCTTGTGTCGGAAAATGTTACACAAGCCACTGGGTGTGGCAGAGGGAGGCATCGCTTTCATGTCCTCAAGAGAGCATGTTCCTTAGCCACCAGTGGCTCCCTGATAATCCTGTATAATAGACGGCCAGGGACCATAAGCGGAGTGACCGGAATGACCGCTCGACCAGTAGCCATGAGGTGCACTGACCACCTCTCGGTCCCTCCCACCCCACTCCCCGCCCCACCATGAGTGGGGTGGTGAGCGGTGGGCAGGGTGGCAAGCAGCCAGCAACAAGTGGTGGTGGGTGGGTGGTGGCTCGAGTGACAGGTGGTGGCAAGCGGCAGCGAGCTATGCACAATTTCGTGCGCTGGGCCCCTAGTATTAGAATAGCCATCGTCAATACTAGGAGCATACAGTTAACAATTCATTTTCTATCTAGTCTTTTTTACTTTTTTTTTTACTTCATATTTGAGCTGTCTGTGTTTCCCACAGTAACCTATGAGATGGGCTGACACATGGCATTCAACCCCCTTCCCAGTCCAATTCTTACTCTCCCGTCCCTCCCATCCCAGGTCTGTTTGGAGAACGCTGACTCAAGCGATGGGGAGGCCTGCATACTATCCTCTTCTGCAGGTCAATGCTGCCTTTCCTCAGAGGAACTCACTGCTCGCCTTTTGGTACCCATAATGGTTTCTCTCTCCATCTCCCTTCCCCCCTTTCTAAAATCAATAAAAGCAAATATATTTTTTTAAAAAATGTAAAGGACAAGATATCAAAAAGTACATGTTGCCTGACTCCATGGGATTTCAGGTAGAAAAAGGAATGTGTGGTGTTAGATGTCAGGGTATGGTTCCCCTTCAGGGAAGAGAGTATCTTAGGAAAGAGGCAGAAGAGGTTTTGGGGGTGCTGCTGATATTCTGTTCCTTGACATGGGGGTGTGCCGTCTGTGAAGTGTTGAGCTATACCTTAGTGGTTCGTACATTTTTCTGTGTGAGTGTCACATTTCAAAAGCGATTCCAAATATATAGCTCATGATCTCTGGCCACAGAATCAGAACCTCTGCATTTTCTTAATTATTATTTTTATCATTTTTAAAAAAATATATTTTTATTGACTTCAGAGAGGAAAGGAGGAGAGTGAGAGAAACATCAATGATAAGAGAGAATGATTGATCAGATGTCTCCTGCATGCCTCCTACTGGGGACCGAGTCCATAACCTGGGCATGTGCCCTGAACGGGAATCGAACCCTGATCTCCTGGTTCATAGGTCGATGCTCAACCACTGAGCCACACCGGCCGGGCAGAATCTCTGCATTTTAAAAAGCCCCCTTCCCCATTTTTCTTAAGAACACTGGATTTGGGAGATCTTTGCCAAAGGAAGGGGGTCAGGTACATAGGCTCCCATTGCCAGTCATTCTCCCGTTCTACCCTGCACGTAAATGTCCCTTAGAAAAGAGCGGCTTGCTTTCCTTGAGTCACTGACCTCTGTCAGGAAAGCGGGTGCTGAGAGAGCACCGAGATCGCTGGCACACGGATCATTTATAGACATTATTGCTTCGAATGGGCGCTACACACAAGCACTTACGAGTATTTCTTAGACACACTAGAAGCCCGATGCACGAAATTCACGCAAGAGTGGGCCTTCCTTCCCCTGCTGCCAGCACCGGCTTCCCTCTGGCACCCGGGTTCCAGGCTTTCCTCGCAGCCCCGGCTTCGTCTGGAAGGATGTCCTGTCTAATTGGCATATTATGCTCTTATTATTATAGATGAGGGATATTTATCAGAAGAGCTCCCTAAAAATGGCAGGCTGGCACACGGATCATTTACAGACGTTATTGCTTCGAATGGGCCCTATGCACGATCACTTATGAGTAGACACACTAGAGGCCCGATGCACGAAATTCATGGAAGAATGGGCCTTCCTTCCCCCGGCTGCTGGCACCGGCTTCCCTCTGGCACCCAGGACCCGGGCTTCCCTCGCAGCCCGGCCTCGTCTGGAAGGACGTCCGGTCTAATTAGCATATTATGCTCTTATTATTATAGATGAGGAATATTTATCAGAAGAGCTCCCTAAAAATGGCAGGTGCTAGGACCTAGTGGAATTCAGGCAACGTCAGTGGGAGGTGAGCCATGGCATGTGGGCTGCATGTGGGCCGTGGGGCGTGGTGCCGCGGAGGCAGGGACAGAAAAGCCAGTTCTTCTGCCCGGGAGCTCGGCAGGCTCCATTTCAGCTCTCTTCATCGCTCTCGTGCAGCGGGAAGCATGTTTCTCGCCAAGGCGTTTTTGGAAGGGGCAGACCGGGGCCTCGGGGAAGCCCTGGGCGGCCTTCTTGGAGGAGGAGGTCAGAGACGAGGAGGAGGAGGAGGAGGAGGACGGGGCAATGTTGGCGGGATCGTTGGTGGGCTTGTGAATCTCATCACCGAGGCGGCAGCAGCTCAGTACACCCCAGAGCCCCCGCCCACCCAGGAGCACTTCACCAACGTGGAGGCCCACGAGAGCGAGGAGGTCAGGCGCTTTCGGCAACAGTTTGCGCAGCTGGCAGGCCCGGACATGGAGGTGGGGGCCACCGACCTAATGCACATCCTCAACAAAGTCCTCTCCAAGCACAAGGACCTGAAGACCGACGGCTTCAGCCTGGACACCTGCCGCAGCATCGTGTCCGTCATGGACAACGACACCAACGGGAAGCTGGGCTTCGAGGAGTTCAAGTACCTGTGGACCAACCTGAAGAAGTGGCAGTGCGTGTACAGGCAGTTCGACCAGGCCCGCACCGGCGCCCTGAGCAGCTCCCAGCTGCGGGCCGCGCTGCAGGCCGCCGGCTTCCAGCTCAACGACCAGCTGTACCACATGATCGTCCGGCGCTACGCCGACGACGAGGACGGCAGCATGGACTTCAACGGCTTCATCAGCTGCCTGGTCCGCCTGGACGCCATGTTCCGGGCCTTCAAGTCCCTGGATAGGGATGCGGACGGCCGGATCCAGGTGTCCATCCAGGAGTGGCTGCAGCTGACCATGTATTCCTGAGGCGGGAGGCCCCCCGCCCCTGGAGGACAGGA
>NW_006300373.1:3609775-3632984 GCF_000327345.1 Myotis davidii
TTACGGCTTCATTAAAACAGATTTGCCACGAGCAGGCTTGTGAGTGGTTTGTGTGTCGGCTTTGGGAGATACTGGATCTGTACGGACTCACAGATGTGACGGGGGTACAGGGTGGGGTTGTAAGGCAATGGGTTTGGATAGGTTCTTGCTCATAGAGGGAATGCATTCCAAGGAGCAAGAGGTTTGTTGTTGGTGAGAATTAAGTTTTGAAAAACATTTGGAATCAATCAAAAAAAAGCCCGTGGGAACTACTTTTTTTTTTCTGCTCTAAAAAGGCGAGGAGGAGGGAAGTTCAAAATCTGTGTTTCCTCTTAATGTTACATCTGGCATTTCCATGGTGTAAATAAATTGGAAAATGCTTTCTTTGAAACCTGTTTAGCTATAGAAACGGGTTCAGGACAGGGGAATGAGGCCGTTTTATAGAAGGGTAGTAGTCTTTTTTTTTATGGTGGAGCAACTGTCTCAAGTTCTAGAATTCTTTTGCGGTGGAAAAAGCATGTAGCAATTTGGTTGGGTTTCCTTACATCTGTAAAGCGGGTCTGGGGTGTCGGGGGACGGAGGGGGAGGGCGGACCCGTAGCCAGAATGTCTCTGGCGGCCGTAAGGACCAGCATGATCCCTCTGGCATGGACTTCATACGAGATCAGGCGTGCCCGGCTCCCAGCCAGCGCTTGTCACGTCTTGCCCTGCCCTGGAACAAGGAATATTATTGTTGTTGTTGTTCCTCTCTGGAAACCAGGCAGGGAAAAAAAGCAAGCAACGAGAGAAAGAAAAAAAAAGAAAGGAAAACTTACATAAACCGTAATCAGTTCTATGATACATAGAGCCATAGAGAGATGTGTATATTTCTGTAAATCTATATATCAATGCCGCGACTCCCTCCATGCAGGTTCCCAGGCCTGGCTGAAATGGGCACTCATGGGGCAGCTCCTGAGGAAGGCTGGTCCCCGAGTCCCCCTCCAGTGGGTTCACTAAGAACCTGTAGCGGTGGGGCTCAGAGATGAGTATCTCTCCAGCGTCCTCGTGATTCTAACGAGCAGCCAGAGCCGCCGGCCACAGCTCTGAAGGAAGCTGCCACACACAGTAGTTGGCAAATGTCTCAGCTGAAACCAGGGCCCAGCAGGGGGGTCAGCGTTGCCCGTGTCCGGAGAAGGAAGATGGGCATCCGAGACAGGGACACCCCGCCGTGCCTTCCTGGGGGGTGGCCCCTGCTGGGCTTTGTCATCCCGGGTCAGGCGGTGATGGCGGCATGGGCAGAGTCCACGCGCGTGGAGACTCGGCCTCGGTTCACCCGCCTGCTCTGCCGTGGGTCCCCCGCCTGCGTCTCCAGTTTTCAGGGCATCTCCTCCCTCTCCCCTCCTTCGGACGACCCCCGAGTTGGAAGGTGAACTCTTCCTCCCCCCTGGACTCCCTTAGAGGAAAGTTGTAACCATGGAAATGGTGTCACTGGCCCGTGACCAGCCCTCAGCATCATCTCCGTCATGTAACATGTATGAAACCACACGCGTGTGATTCCGCCCCGGGCCGAGCACACGGGTCCCTTCCACGTTCCTCGGGGACCGGCAAGATCAGCCTGGTCCGCTGTGCCGCTCGGACCGGGTGCGGCTGGACAGGCGTGAGGCCGCTGCCAGCAGCCACGGTGGGTCAGGGTCTCTATCTCGGGGTGAGCTCACGGAGGCGTCAGGCACGGGGGCAGGAGCACGGCCTTGTCGGAGCCCAGAACATGAAGCTGTCATTGAACCTTTCCGCACGATGGCTGTGGAGAGGGCAGTGTAGCCGCAGCCCCCCCACCCCCATCCCCCTCAGTTCGTGTTAAATGTTTTCCGAAAGTTAAGACAAGGATCTCCCACTGCGGGCGGTAGGAAGCCTTTCTCTTGTTCCTCAAGGGAAGTCCCTTCCCACAGGCACGGGCAGAGCGTGAAGCTACCTACGTGTTCCTCCCTTCTGCTCTCTTCAGAGAATAGGAAAGTTTGTATATTTATACAAACGCATTTTATACGAACGAAGGTTTAAAAGTTGTACAAACAACCTCCGTCTCTAGTGTGGATGCTGGAACATTCCGTCCAAACTCTGGATTTGTCCAAGTAACCAGATCTTTGGCAGAGAACGAGTAGTTCAGTGTCTTAGTGTTGCCCTGGCCCGTGTGGCTCTGTTGGTTGGGCATCATCCCGTGCACCAAAAGGTCAGGGCGCATGCCCAGGTTGTGCGCTCAATCCCCAGGAGGGGATGTGCTGATGGATGTTTCTCTCCCTTCCTCTCTCTCTAAAATCAACAAAAAATGTTTAAAATAATAAAATAGGTTTCTTAGTTTTCATCCAATAGTTGATGTTTTAAAGGCACGTTTTCAATGTAAGAGGGAGTATTTACCTGATATATATATATTTTAATTTTGCCATTTCTACGTGGGAGCATACCTATAGCCTAAGATGAAGGCCTTTCATTCCTGTAACTCCATCCCATCATTTTAAAATTTTTAATATCAAGCAGTGCAATCATACAGTAAGGTGGAAATACCATTCATGGATTCAAAAAATAATACGTGACATTGCACCTCTACATTTTTAAATTTCAAAATACCCCAGATGATTTTGAAAAACACCTTCATCTCCATTTAATCCACTAAATTCTACAACTCGTGGTGGGAAAACTACTGTGTGCTCCATACCCAACATAGTCAATATTCATACATTATTTTAAAGGGCACTTTCAAAATATTTTGTGAGTAATAGTGCATGTACTTGTAAACGTTGACTTTCTATAGCAGCCTCAGTGGATTGCACAACTCGTCCATAATGGGGTCTCAGAAATACGTTTGGATGTACCTGTTGATCTTGGAATGCTCTTAGAATTACTAATTTCCAAGGTTTACCTATAGTGCTAAGTGGATAAAACAATTTGACTCCTAGAAAATTGGTCCTACAATCGGTACGTGAATAGAAATGCACTCTTAAGGGATATTCGGGTAAACAGGACACCTCCTCCCTGACCCTCCTGGGGAACTGACCACGGACTGACACTGAATACTGATGCCCCTGTGTGCCTGTAGCGTTGGCCCTTCTCTGTTGGCTGCTGCAGGGCCGGTTCTGTTCTGTGTAAGCTCACACTCTCACTGATGTCAAACATTGGTTAGTCCATCAAGTCCCGCCCTAGCCGTGTTGCTACTAGTTCATTGTTTATCTGGGAACTCATCCCTGGACGATTCTGCTGCCAAAATGACTCTAACACCTGGGATGGTAGTCATAGTGCGTTTAAGGTTCTCTTACTTCCTCCCTCCCTGCTCCTTCCCTCTCTCCCATCTCATTTTTCCTTTTTCCTCCCCTTTCCTTTCCTTTTCTTTCCTTCCCTTCCCTCCCTCCCTCCTTTCCTTCCTTCCTTCCCTCCCTCCCTCCCTCCCTTCCTTCCTAGTTCTCTCTCCCATCTCCTCCTCCCTCCCTCTCTGCCTTGCCCCTCTCTTCCCCTTTCTCTCTCTCTTCTCTTCTCTCTGCCCATTTCGTCCTTGCACAGTTCCTGTCTAGGCGAGGCCTTGATGTGCCGGGAAAGGCTGCCTTCAGTCAGTCTGGGTGAGCATGGCCGACCCCTTCTCCAGCGTGGCCCTCATGAAACTACACCTCGTGGGTTGTGTAGACCCTAGTGTCACGCTGGTTAGGTGTCGTGTCCGGAGGCTTAGCCGCCGCATCTCCTGGGACCTGGTATCCCGAGGGGCCACGGAGGGAGCTCGGGTCCGCCCCCAGGCTGCTGGCTTATTGCAGATCCGGGCTGGAAAGAGGGGAGAACGTCTCTGTGATTGTTGCCTCGATTTGCCCTTTTCCTCCCCCTCCCATTGCCTGCAGGTGGAGGGTTGCTGAGTGCCCCTTAAGTGACCCACTGGGGCGGGCCAGCGTGGCAGGGCCTCCCTCCCTGGTGGAGGGTGTGCTACAGCCCCCGTGGGATGGAAGCCCTGCGTCCTGCCTCCAGAGGGGCTCCGGCCAGGCTGAGCTCAAGAACCACGCTGGGCCGCGCCGGTGTGGCTCAGTGGTTGAGCATCGACCTATGACCCAGGAGGTCATGCTTCAATTCCCAGTCAGGGCACATGCCCGGGTTGCAGGCTTGATCCCCAGTGTGGGGCATGCAGGAGACCACTGATCAATGAGTCTCTCTCCTCCTTGATGTTTCTATCTCTCTCCCCCCACTCCCTTCCTCTCTGAAGTCAATAAAAATATATATTTTTTAAAAAAGAACCACGCTGGGTGCCGTGGAGCCCCTTTAAGGGAGCCTTGGTGATAACACGTTTGTATTTGCTGCTAAATGGAAATACCGTCTTCTTCCTCGTGAATGAGGAATTGGGGGGCCCCCTGCTTGCTGTTCCACCTCTGCACAAACTCTTTTCCCAGTCGGCTCAGCTCACGATGGTGTTGAGCTGCCGGCAGACCCGACCTTCACCTTGTGGGCGGCCCTGCTCACCGATGTCTCCCGTCCCTTCGCAGAACCACGACGGCAGCATCGACTTCCGGGAGTACGTGATCGGCCTGGCCGTGCTGTGCAACCCCGCCAACACGGAGGAGATCATCCAGGTGGCCTTCAAGGTACTGTCAGCCCACTGAGCGCGGCTCGCGCTGCCCCGCAAACAGGGGTTGACTCTAAGTGCATTATTTGAAAGTCGGTGGATCTGTTACGCGGCGCAGAGATCTGCAGTGACAGGGCTAATGCGATTAAGACCATTGCTGCTGAGAAGAGAGCAAACGCATGCACCCGCTGAAGCGCAAAGGTCTCTGGCGGCGGAGCCGAAGAGCAGGCGGTTTCACAAATTAGCTTAAAAAATTATCGCTTTTCTACCTCCCTCTTGCCGAGCCCCGACGTGAGGTTCATACATAATCACCTGTCGCTAGTCACCCTGCTTCCTCCCTCGGGAAGTTCGGATCTGTCCTTGCCTCTCCCTCTGTGTATCTGAGGTCGTGTTAAAGGTGTTTTTCCTGAGGGGGTTGGTTTTGTGGGGGTGGTCCCAGGTCCCCCCTCCATGTTCTCCTGTGGTATCACATGTATTCTCACAGCAGTGTTGGGGGACAGACAAATAAGACCATGTCCCCAGTCCCCATGGGTTTCAATAACGGGGACCCCGGCTTCATCCATCGCTTCCATGTGCAAAAAAGAGATGGGATAGCCCTGGCCGGTGTGGCTCAGTTGTTTGGAGTGTCCTCCGGGCCCAGGTTGTGGGTTTGAGGCCCAGTCGGGGTGGGTACAGGAGGCTCCTGATCAATGTTTCTCTGGTTGATGTTTCTCTCTCTCCCTCTCCCTTCTTCTCTCTAAACTCAATAAAAAAAACATTAAAAAACTTAAAAACAGGGAGAGATGGAAGAATACATTCCCAACGTGTGTTTTCGGTTCTTCTGAGTTGAAAGGGGCTACATCTACTTGGTGTTTAAATGGGAAGGGAGGCGCTCCCTTCACAATCCTAATCATGTACGATCTGCTCTCAAGTAAAACACAAACTCCTCTCCCTCCTCTTGCCCAGCTGTGGCTACCAACCTCACCATTCGGCCACATGGTCCCCGTGCTTCTGTCCAGGGTGACAGCTGGGGGCCTTCTCTATCCCTGTCTCCCCCTCTCATTCCTTCCTGGTTTTCTCTGAGAAGGTGATTCCCCCAGGACCCCAACAAGACCCCCCTCTCTTATCTAGAAAGACTTCCTGCCCGAGTCCTCTCTCGCCTCTGAGAGACCCCCAGGGAGAGCCTCAGAAATGGCCGGGTCTCCCATCCGGGGCGAGGAGTCGCAGGTCCAGGTTTCCTCTTTACGTCCGATCGGTGTGAACCGTTAACCGGGAGGCCTGCGAGGGACCGACGTGGTGGATGCTGGGCAGATGGTCGGCAGGAGGCCCGGCCAGAACTCCTTCCAAGGAGAACGCGGTTGGCTTTTACAGACTTATTCATCATGAAACCTAAAATTATACCCGTGGCTCACTTATTCCGGTCCAGATATTTCTGGTTCTGTTTTTGGGAACGTCTGCGTAATTACAAGTGTAGTCGGCCAGATGTGCACTTGGGGTTCACCAATGAAAGACCTGATAGGAAATATGGCCCTCGTCACAGTAATTACTGTTTATAGAGAAGTCTTGAGATTTTTGTCTGGCCCAGACCTTGGTTTGGGGGGCAGGGTGAGGAAAGGGGGACCTAAAACTATAATTAGCTTTTTTAAAATTTTTTTCAGTAAGGCAAGGGTCATGCTTTGTATTGGTTATTTTTTAACCTTCTCGGATGTGTTTGAAAATATTATGGCAGTATTTATACATATATATACACACACACACACAATAAAAGCGTAATATGCTAATTAGACTGGACTTGGTTATTTTAACCTTCTCGGATGTGTTTGAAAATATTTTGGCATACTATATATATTATGGTATTATCTGCCTGGATGTGGATCCATATATATATTAGAGGCCTGGTGCACAAAATTTGTGCAGCGGGACGTCCCTCAGCCCAGCCTGCACCCAATGAAACTGGGGCTGAGAGGGGTAAGGCAGCCACTGAGGCTGCAGGGGCCAAGCCCCTTGCATGAATTTTGTGCATCAGGCTTCTAATATATATATATGTTTATGTATATGTATGATCCATTCACATTCTTTTATGTGGGCAGCACTTCACAGGTGACATCCCATCTTTGATCTCATGTCACCATGTAGGTGTAGGTGACCTGTAGGTGTAGCATATTGGCCAGAGCGCTTCAGCTGTAGCAGTGGGCACGGACTCTGGCTGAGGGAGCCGTCGTGACGGCCCGTTGGCTCCAGGAACGTCCCTGCACTCCTCCCCTGGGCACTTCAATGAGCCATGTCCAGCTCTGTTCGTCACTCCCGTTCCAGGGAGGGTCCGCACGGCCTTGGGCCATGTCTTGGGAAAGGCAGGATGTTCTGGTTAATTAAGTGTCCCAGTATTCTGTGCAACGGGGAGCTATCACACCCCCAGAGGAAACTTGGGTGTTAAACTTCCGACAAGAGCCTGGGATCTACGTTCGTTAGATCTGGGAATTTTGTAGCAGGAAGACTTTTGGGAGTAATTGAGGGAAACTGAGTGTTTTAGTGAAGGTGGTGATCTAGCTAGCATGACAACTGACAGATAGAGAGGAAGTCAAAGTCCCCAGGATGGACCCATGAAGGGGACTCGTATGGAAGTGAGAGCCACCAAAGACCAAGTGTGGCAACCACTTGGACTGTTCGGCGAGTGGGTGAGGACTGTTTAGGATGGTCAGCCTTTGAAGAGAGCTTAGAGCTTGCAGGAGGGCAGCTGGTCTGAATCCTGGCAAAGGACCCTGAGGCTACAGTTTGGGCAAACAAATGCTCACTCACTTTTCACTTTCCAACTGTCTTGGCTGCCAGGAGGGGCTCAGAGGTAGAAACTGGACTGGAAGTCAGTGCTTTCTCAGCAGAGGCAGCAAATTACAACTTGGAATTACACGGACAATTACAACACTACCGTGTATTTGCTTGCAGTTCACCTCATGATTATCACACCTTGCCTCATGTCTAGCTGTCATGTTTTTTCTTGTTCTTGATCTTGCATTTGGTCAGAAGTAGATACCTTACCAACAGCAACTCTAGGTATTATTTGCCTGGATGTGGATCCCAGCTCTGCCACATAGGAGTTGTGTGATCTTGGGAAAGTTAGCTGGGGCCTCAGCTCTCTCATCTGTAAGATGGGCCTGATAATGGCACCACCCATACCCAAGACTATTGTAAGGGTTAAATGAGTTAATACATGTAAAGGGATTTGAATACTTTTGAGTGGTGCCTGCACAGAGTCAGTACTTATATCATTAATTTTTTTTTAATGCCCAGGAGAGGATTTTGAATATGGAATACTAGTTATCCATCAGTGTTTCTGTTCTGCTACTTGACTTAAAATCCTTCCATTCTTTCATACTGACCTCTAAGCGATATGCAAGCCCTGTTTTTGCTTCCTTATAATTCCTCCCCTTCCTGTGTCCTTCCTGCTTTTCCACCCCAGACTCTTAACTGGTTTTCCTGATTCTAGTTTTATTAACCTTCTGCTTCCCACCTCCACACTCTGCCTCAAAGAGCTCTGTCAGTTCACATGTGACCACACCACATTCCCAGCCACATGCTCCTACGGGGTCAGGTGAGCCATACATTTCCACCGTGGGCTGATCCCTGCTTGTCCTTCAGTCTCCTAACTTGAGTCCCAGGCAGTTCCCCGCCAGTCCTTGTATATCCGGGAACATCTCTTGAGGTTCTAAGACCCAACTCACATGTCACCTCCTCTGTCCAGCCTTCCCTGACCTCTCCAGAGAGGTGTCCCCCTTCTCTTCTCCACGGGACTCCCGTGTCCTTCTGTCCTTCGCACTGTGGTGGCCCCTAGTTTAATTCCGTCTCTTCCCCCCACTCACCTAGACGTGTGGCGAGGGCCACAGACACCCTGCTTTCTTCAGGAACGTATCCCTGTCCCGGGCACGAGTAATATTTGCATTACTCAAGAGTTTATTTCCTGAGATTATTCCTCCCTTTTCTTTTCTGTTTCCTGCAGCTCTTTGACCTTGATGAGGACGGCTACATCTCAGAGGAAGAGTTTTCCACCATTCTGCAGGCTTCCCTCGGGGTGCCCGACCTCGATGGTTCCGGTCTCTTCAAGGAGATAGCCCAGGGCGATTCTGTGTCCTATGGTGAGTAGGCAATTGGCACCTGACTCAGTTTACAAGGAGGGCATCCGGACTATGGAGTGACTCTCAAGACAAGAGTGTTGTTGCCTTCCACTAATTATATTGACAATAGAGATGATGATGATGATGATGATGATAGTACTAGCAGTTTAAGTGTAGTGGTAGTAGCTAATTAATGAGGACTTACAATATGCTACATAGTCTTCCAAACATTGTAAACAGATTAACTCACTTATTCTTTATAGCAAGCCTATTTCATCCGTACCTTTTATTATTTTACTGAGTGCAAAGAGTTTCGGCTTCACTTGTATGGGGTGGGGAAGTGAGATCACAAATTTCTCTTACTCTGGTTTTAATTACTGTCATTTTGGCTGCCCTTTATTCTATTTTAGGTAATTAAGTGCCTAGCACACTTACTCTAGTGAGTTCATTTAAGAAAAAAAAAAAGGAAAGGGAGGGAGGGAAGGAGGGAATGGGGAAGTATATACTGAGATAAAACTTATGAGTCAGAAACCCCATGCATACTCCTCCACTGACCATTTTTCTTTCATACATAAGACTCTATTCCTCTGAACTACCAAATTTGGAAAAACTATTTGCAATCGCTATTTCAATGGAAGCTAATACTAAAGGTTCTTTGTTGGTAGTCATCATTTTGCCTGTTGGTTTTAATAATTTTACAGGAAAACCTGCATTGTTTGGGGGAGTTCAGCTTTTTCCTTTTTAGAATATCTCCCTTTTCCCAAGAGTATACCAGTCCACTTTTTTTTTCAGGAATATCTAGGATATTTAGGTATAACTTTATAAAGGAATAGGTATTAAATGTATCATAAATGTGACTTTTTCAACGGTTTCACTGTTGATCATGTAAACGGTTTGCATTCTTGGTTTTCCATTAGGCACATTAATGCCCAATTTCAAAGTTAGCTCTCAGCACTTCTTCTAGGAGTGAGTTTCTCTTTAATGCCACAGACATCCCCAAAGAGGACAGAGACCTTGATCTTTTGAACAGAGCCTGGCAAAAAGTGAACAAGTGAGACTGATGCTGGGCTGATATTGTGGCGTTCACTGTGACTTCGCTGCGCCAACTAGCAGTGGGGTATCTGAAGCTGGCTCATAACCCGAATTTTAGCTCGCAACTCAAAGCAACAAATCGGCCGAGAGACGGCTCGTATCTCGAAAAACTCGTTAGTCGGGACACTCGTACGTCAAGGCCCCACTGTAGTCTGTGACTGCAAACACCATTGCGGTTGCAAAGAATGAGTCAGGCTCAGTCTGGCAACTTCCTCATCACCAAGACCGGTTTCATCTTCAAGAGTTCTTGGGTCATCCCATGTGCTGTGAAGCAGGTTCCTGGTTATCATAGGATTAAAAATTAAATCAATGGGTAGAAATAGGACATTGGGTTAAAATCCCTTGTTTATAGACCTACCTAGCAAGCTGATTCAAAGACCAGGTCCCCTTTGCTAAACAAGCTCCATAAACTCTACTCCATTTCCATTTGGCCCGAGTTTTGGGAATTTATATAACAGACTCAGACAAATGGTGTTCATTTGTATCTGGCTTGTGTCATTCAGCACAGAGGCTTTAAGTTGCATCTGCATCTTGGCACCACGGCTGTCCCTTCATTTTCATCGCCTTACAGCATCATGTTCCACGAATACGGCAACATGTACTTAGCCATTGCTGCTGTGGACAAACACGTGCGCTCTGTCCATGTTGCCACGGAATTCTCTATGTCTCCCGGGACACACTAGGCATCAATTTCTCGAGGTTCTCTGCACGCTGGGGGTAGAATTAATGGGCCCCAGCACATGCGTATCTTTCAACTTCACTAGGTCATGGAAACGCTGTCTTCCGAAGCCGTTGTCCGCATTTATGAGGGTTGAGTCATAGGAGTTGGAAGTAATTATCTTATTAAAGTCATATGTCAAAAGAATCTTCGCCTCCATTGAACTGGATTTGGTTTCCTCCCTTCTTCTAGAGGAATTTAAAAGCTTTGCCCTGAAGCACCCGGAATATGCAAGGATCTTTACGACGTACTTGGAACTGCAGGCCGGCCACGTGTTCTCCTTACCGGAGGAGCGCCCCGCGGCGCCCGCCACGGCGAGTAATAAAGTCAGTCCCGAGAGCCGCGAGGACAGCCCCTCAGACAAGAAAGATGACTGAGGGCGGGCATCCCAGGAAGGAGGACGGAACGGCCTTCCCCTGAGATCAGGGCGGCGTTGATCAGTCGTATTGTATAAATCTGATTTGTGGAGTCATAGCGATGTGGAAACTGGAAAACTTTGCCCTGGCTGGGTGGCTCCGTTGGCCGACCATCCTCCCATGCACCAAAAGGTTTCAGGGCACATACCTAGGTTGTGGGTTCCATCCTGGGTTGGGGCATGTGCAGGGGTGGGCAACTGATCTATGTTTCTCTCTCACATCAATATTCCTCTCTCTCCCTTTCTATCTCTCAGATCACTAAAAACATATCCTCGGGTGAGGAATAAATTTTTTAACATTTTTAAATGGAAAGGTTTTTTATAAAAATGATAGATTTTATTAAAATGCTTCCATTTACCCGTGTAGGTCAAGGAATATCTTTTTGCCTGTCATATTGTCCTGTACCGATTGGTTTACTGGTGATAAGCGTGTTTTTGCAGATTCTCCCGTTGAGTTTGCACATCTAAATGAATGAAGTGCGCTCCCTTCCTGGAGCGTATCCATCAACACAGTAAAGAGTTTTCTAAGGAAAAATAAGTACTATTTTGTCATCTCTAGTCCCTTTCCACTCTGGAAATAAGCATGAAGAGTCTGAGGATTTTACAGATTACTCCCCCCGATCCACCCCCCGGCCCATTTCCAGTTTCTTGGATCAGTGACTATGGTTGGATTAGAAAGGAGAACTCTCTTAATTAGATGAGACTCTTCAAATCCCTGTTCTCTGTCGCCTGCACCCCTAAACCACCTTGCAGAGGGAAATCAGACTCTTTTGCACGACCTACTGATGTAGAAGTTTGTTTTCACAGGCAGCAGCCGTGGCCACAGGCTAAGTGGGAATTGCCTGATTGAAGGGAACATCAATTGCCTAATGGGAAAATGAATTGTGTGCCACAGAGTTTAGTTTCATTTGAGCTGGACAGCGTAGAATGCAGCTCTTGCCCAGTAAATGAATCCGATTTCCTCTGTTGATATGATATTAGAATTCATAATGTTACCATCCAGGTGGGGGTTTTATTTTGTCAGATGCCCGCTCGAGTTTTCGAACTTGTCTGAGGAATCTCCAGTCCAGGGATTCACACAAGGTCCTAAGGCATCCCCGAAAGCTAGGGACTCCAAAAAGCCAGCAACCCCACATGCAGCCCCCAGGCAGGCCTCTGACAGTGACGCGTATCCTTTTGGTTAACCGATGATTTCCCTCTCGTGTCATTTTTGTTGGTTGTCATGCACGTACACATGCTGTCAGTATGGTTTATGTTGGAAATTTTGAACAAAGAAGCGATTTTTTAATATAATGCATAAAAATAGTTGATTCAGATTCTGAATTTAGTCTTTGCATTTAAACGCTGTTTTGCTTAATGTTTCTGAATATCAAGGTGAGTCACCCCCGGGCCAGTGTGTGAGGCAGGCCATTTTTGGAGTTGAAAGTCTCATTGAGAGGGGTGTTGGCATTTATATGTAATCAAGAGTCATGACTTTAAACATAAGTTCTACATAGTAAGCACTTAAGTGTTCTAATTTAATTGCGTATATGTGTATTTGAATAATGGCTTACTAGAAACTTTGTCAGAGTGTATATATATATATATATATATATATATAATTGTTTGCTTTTTATGTATCTTAAAGCTACTTAGACAAAAAGCACTGAATGAACTGGAAACAGTTGCTTAAGTAATTAGGAAAGTCTAGGTTTCCAATAGTGTTTGTCATCCGCAATTGAATGTATGTAATACTCAGGAACTGTGACTTTTTTTTATCATAGAAAAGCCACATGTTAATTCTACGGGTCATGGAAGAGTATCATTGAAAATTAAAAGCTTTCTATGAGGCTCTTGGAAGTGATCCCATTGTCTGCCTGTTTTAAAATAATATTGTATGCCCTTTAATTCCACTTCTGCCAATGTAATATTCCTATTTTATTATGAACAAACAGAACTGCTACCTAAAATCATGGCCATTAAAAAATTCTGGTTTTGCTCTTTTGTCTCAAACGTAATAGGTCTTTTTAATATTGTGGTTTGAACTTGCTTGCTTGCATATTTAGGAATATGATTAATCCTTTTTGTTTGCATTGAAGCTTTATGAAATGTCAGACATGATTTTACTCTAATGAAAAACTCCCATGTTAGCCAAGGGTGCAATAGCTCGTGTTCATAAAGAAGTTGACTTTGGACTGGTTGCGGGGGGGGGGGGGGGGGGGGGGGCCACATATGCCATTTTAATATTTGTCTAGTAGCCACATTTTAAAAAGTAGTAAGAAACATGTGAAATTAAATTGAACCAAGCCATGATCCTCGGTCTATTCAGACTTGGCCTCTACTTTTATGCCATCTTAAGCAAAACTTCTTTTAAAGAGGCCTTGCTCCATGTGGGATGTATAGTAAGGAATTGCGTTTCATGAAATCACTTACATGCACTGTAGTTTTATGTAATAGTCTGAGAAAAACAGGGTCCTCTCCGAAATAAATATATCCTGAGGCCTAGAAGTCAGATTTCAATCAGGAGAGTCCCATTGAGGGACAGTGGCACCCTACATACGTCTAGACCACGTTTAGTGTTACACAATGCGTTTCATTCTCTATCACTGCTGTCAGAGTTCTGGCGGCCAAGTGTGAGAGCTGGCACCATGCATATATAAAAGAGATCGCCTCAAAATTAAGGGTGGCGGGGGAAGCTGGAAATGCTACTTTAGGCCTTCATCCCGGCATCAGAATATTGTCTTTTTTTACAGGACAACAGAGTAACTGGATTTGGTCAATGATGAGTGCTCTGCAGATGTGGACTTCAGTTCTGTGTGAGACGTTCAGTCATTGGGTGTCTCTGTTAGCCGGTCGGTCACTGACTCCTTAGTTGTTGAACTGTTTTTGTTTCAGCGTGTGCTCCACGATCCAGAATCTTGGACAGGGTTAGCTTTGCTTTAGTATTGGATGTGTAGGTGAGGGTTCCATATTAGCAGCTGTGCTCAAAGGAAGGTCATATTGTGTCTGCTAATGGTGTCCAGATTGTATTCTTGTCTACAATGACAGTGTCTAAAGAATATTATTTAGTGTCCAAAGGATGTTTCAGTTGGCAGCTATGACAGTTGCTACCACCTCTGGTAAAACACACACACGGTAAATCATGTGGGTCTTTTGTAGATAATATAAACATATTTATGATAGCAGAACTAATGTAAATGCCAATATACATTTGTCTAATTGAAAGAAAAAATAAAGTAGACTGCCTCTGTTTAGAAGATGTGTGGTCTGCTCTCTGCATAGGCAGAGCAGTGCAGACACATGACTCCCAGACACGGGAACTGCCCCCTTCCCGCTGTCATAGATGCAGACAAGACCTCAACCATCTCCATCTCCTCCCCATCTTTCTTTTCCTCCAACTGACTTCAGCCCTTCCAGCCTCAGCATCTTTGTCCTGATGTTCCCTCTGGAATATTCTTTCCCAAAGATTTTCACCTGCCTCTCTCTTCTTCATTCAGACTTAAAATAAAAGCTACATTGAGATATGATTCACATACCATATAATTCAGTGCCTTTTAAAAAATACATTTATAGCATATTCAGAGAATTGTGCAACCATCTAATCTAATTTTTAAATGTTCGACTTCATTCCGATTTTAAATCTAATAGGACTCCGCCATCACCTACTGTCAAAAGCCCAGTCAGTCCCTGCAGACATTCTCAATCGTGTGGCCTTTTCTTGCGATTGCTTTTACACGCGTGTGAAATGGTTTGTTTATGTCTGCATTGTCTGTTAGTCCTAGCACTTAGATGCTCCGGACACATGCTCAGTACTTGATGAATGGATGAATAAGGGCAATGTTATCTTTCCCTGACCGCGTCTGCCTTGCATTGTATTAGAATAGAGATCGTCTTTACAACAAACTAGAAAACCCGGGATTGTGTAGAAACTAAGGCTCAGGAAGGTTTCCTCACTGCTCAGGGTTACGTAACTGTGAGTCCCAGGGCTGGAATGCAGGCCCAAGGCCATCTGGCTCTAACTGTGGGGACTTCTGATTCGGCCAAGGTAACTTGAACCCGTAAGTAACTAAAGAATTACATGGCCGGCGGCTTCAGGTTCCAGAAGCATGGAAACTGGCGCATCTGAGAGCCCTCTGGCCACAAAACCCCAAGCATGCCAAACAGAATATCACGAACATATTCGAAAAGATAGCTGAGTGTGAAGGATACAAAGGGAAACCCGTAAAGGCCAAAAATGAAAAGGGAGCCGAAAAAACCAAAACTGTGAGAAGGCGTGAAAGTCACGGTTGACCTGTGGACATGGGCCGATCTCTGTAAGAATGAGAATTCGTGTTTCGTGGCTCGGGGAGACAAAAGACCAGGATTTTCTATGAGGGGGTCGTCTTGGAACTGGGACCTCAGGCGAGGAAACAAGCAGACATTTGAAGGACCACGCTCGGTAAGAGAAGGACCTAGGAACATTCACCCTCTGGGAAAGGAAGATAGTGAGGAAGTGTGTCTGTCTTGGCCTGGGTTTTAGGTCGAGGCCGAGAACTTCCTACGGTCGTTTTTTAAATTTCAGTTCTTCAAAATGTTGTAAGACTCATGTCATGGCCCAGCCGAATGGTGGATGGTGGTGCGTGCCCCACGTGTGCTTGGGAAGAACGTGTGTTCTGCAGGGGCTGGGTGTAATGTTCTATAAATATCGGTTGGACCTCGTTTGTTGATAGTCCCGCATCCTTCTTTATCCTCCCTGATGGTTGTGTTTACTTGTTCTGTTAATTATTGAAAGAGGTTGAAACGTCCAACTATAATTGTGACTTGGTCCGCTGCCAGTTTGTCTGAAGTTCTGCCCGAGGTCGTAATTATTTTTTATTGTCATGTCATCTTGATGAACTGGCCCTTGTATTGTGATGAAGATTCCTTTTTAATTCCAGTAGTGCTCTTCGTCCTGTTGTTACCATTGCCGCTCGAATCACACCAACTTTTTTTTTTAATATATTTTATTAATTTTTTACAGAGAGGAAGGAAGAGAGATAGAGAGTTAGAAACATCGATGATGAGAGAAACATTGATCAGCTGCCTCCTGCACATCTCCTACTGGGGATGTGCCCGCAACCCAGGTACATGCCCTTGACCAGAATTGAACCCGGGACCCCTCAGTCCGCAGGCCGACGCTCTATCCACTGAGCCAAACAGGTTTTGGCCCAACTTTCTTATGACTAGTCATTTTTCTCTTAATCTATCTGTGTCTTAGTAGTTAATACGCATCTCTTAAGGATTTCGTGGTCCATTTGTGTCTTGCATTTTTATATTGTCTGACAATTTCCATCTTTTTTATTTTTAAGCATGTTTTCACTGATTTTAGAGAGAGAGGAAGGGAGAGGGTGGGAGAGAGAAACATCAATGTGAGATAGAAGCATCGATTGGTTGCCTCCTGCACACTTCCCAGTAGGGATTGAACCCACAATCCGGGCATGTGCCCTGACCAGGAATTGAACCGGTGACCTTTCATTGCATAGGACGATGCCCAAACAACTGAGCCACACCAGCCAGGGCCAATTTCCATCTTTTAGTTGGAACATTTAGTTTACTTCCATTTACTGTAATTATCGGTATGATTGGGCTTGAATCCACTGTCTGGCGTTTTGCTTTCCATTTCTTTCATCTGATCTTTGACCTATTCTCCTCCTTTCCTGACTTATTTTGGATTAAACAATTTTTAACTATTTTATCATTTTTTTTTTGGCTTATTAGCTAGCCACACTTATTTACATACTGTGAGTGGTTGCTCAGAGTTTACAATACGCATCTTTCATTTAATATAACAGGAACCTCCCAGCAAGATGCTCCCATATGACCCTCTCTCTTCATGTGTGCTGCTGTCATATTTCTTCTACGGGTTTTTAACTCCATGGATAGTATCATTTTTATTCTCAACAGTCAAGTGAAAATGTGTGGGAAAGGGTCTATCTATCAGCATGTGTACTGTTTCTGTCACTCTTTATTACTTTGTGCAATTCCAGCATTTTTTCCTGTGGAATGTCTCTGAACCATTCTTGTGCAAGTCTGACAATGAACTCTCAGCTTTCTTTTCTCCAAACGTGTCTTTATTTTTGCCCTCGTTTTATAGGAATATTTCCTGAATACAGAGTTCTAGGTTGACTTTCTGCTTTCAGTACTTTTATTGTCTATGACGAGAAGTTAGAAGTAATTCTCTTCATAGTTCTCTTGTATATAATGCATTTTTATCATCCAGCGACTTTTAACATTGTTTTTTTATTTTATTACTAGTGCTGGGAAGTTCTATTCTGATTGCCCTCGGCATGACTCTTTGTTAATGTTTATCCTTTTGGGGTTTATTGAGCTTCTTTGATCTGTAGGTTTAGACTTTTCATCAAATCAGGAAGCTTTTCAGCCATTACGCCTTTAAATAAGGGTCCTGCCCCTCACCTCTCTCCTCATTTGCACAGATGGTAGACCAGCCCCCTGAGTCTCTGTTGGCTGTTTTTCAGTCTTCCTTCTCTGAGTGCTTCAGTCTGATCATTTCAGTTTCCCTCCCTTCGCGTTCTCTGATCATTCCTTCTGCAGTATCTAATCCGCTTTCTAACTGTTTCACTTCAGAGACCATGTCTTTTGCTTCTAGAATTTTGACTTCGTTCTTTTCATCGTTTCTGTTTGGCTCATGTGAGATCCCTATGTGTTCCCTCAGTGTGTTCATAGACCTCTTAACGTTCTGAAACGTACTTGTAATAGCGTTAAAGTCTTCGTTTCCTGTGTCGCCATCTGTCATTCCTGGGGCTGTTTGGTTTTTGTACTGGCTGACTCTTCCCCTAGCAGTGGGACACGTGCTTTCCGTCTTCTTCACGTGTCTTTAGGCAAATTATCTCATATAAAAAATCTCGGTTAATTACTTACACAGATGATTTTGTATTATATATGGGACAGTATAGGTGCCATTTTATCTAGTACCTACATTTGTCTTTTTACCATCTGTATAGAACATTCTTAAAATTTATAAAACATTCTTCAACTGACAGATTATAAACACGGAGAAAAGATGGGTGGTTGTCAGAGGTTAAGGGGGGACGTGAGAATGGATGAGAGGTGGGAGTGGCTAATGAGAGCGAAATGAGCAATCCTGTGGTGATGAAATGCTCTGTATCCGACGGCATCGGTGTTATTATTTGGTTGGGATATTGTTGTACAGTGGTTTCGCAACCTCTAGGAAACCTCCAGAAAGTTAAGAGAAAGACAGTGTTCATAATTTAAATGTGGCACAACTATAGATAGAGAAAGAATTTAAAAATCACAGAATACTATGAAATACATTCTATAGATATATTTGAAAGTTTAGATCAAATGAATATTTTAAAGAAAAAGCTAATCTAAGAAGAAGGAAATCCTGAATAGCTCTATAATCATTATAAAAATTTAATTAGTTTAAAATCAACCCCCCTAAATAACCCCTAGGTGGAGTTACAGGTCAGTTTTAAACATTCAAGAAATAGATGATCCCAGTATTATACATACTTAACAGAGAAAAATATCTTGATACCAAAATTAAATAAGGGCAATAGAATGATCAGTAATACTCTGCTTCATTTATAAATATAGATTCAATTATCTAATCCACCAATGCTTTAAAAAAAATTCATGACCAAGTGGATTTATTCCAGGAATGCAAGGATGGTTTAATATTGGAAAGTATTTTGTGTCATTAAATTCATATTGTTTTGGTTTCCTGTTGCAACAAATTACCACAAACTTAATGGCTGAAACCATTCAAATGTAGTATTTTATTCCAGAAGTCACTGGGTCTTACTGGGCTAAAATCAAGGTCAAGGCTGCATTTGCTCCTCCTAGCCCAGTGGTTCTCAACCTTCCTAATGCCACGACCCTTTAATACAGTTCCTCATGTTGTGGTGACCCCCAATTTCACTGTTACAAATTGAACATAATGAAAGCATAGTGATTCATCACAAAAACAATATGTAATTATATATGTGTGTTTTCCGATGGTCTTAGGCGACCCCTGTGAAAGGGTCGTTCGACCCCCAAAGGGTTCGCGACCCACAGGTTGAGAACCGCTGACCTAGAGGCTTCGGGGAGAATCCCTTTTCTTGCCTTTTGCAGCTCCTGGAGGCCGTCAGCATTCTTTGGCTCATGACCGCTTATCTCCACCAGAGAGACTGGCTCCTTGAGCCGCAAAGCTAGCAAAGACAGAATTTCTTTCACATCCCATCCTTCTGACCTTCCCTGCCTCCCTTTTCCACTTTAACGAGTGCACTGGGTAGTCCCGGACAATCTTTTTATTCTCAAGTCAGTTATTTAACAACTTTAGTTCTACCTGCAACCTTAATTCCCCTTCGCCACGGAAGGCAACATGGGTCCTGTGTGTTCACTGCTGGGTCATTGAGTAGCTGCAGGTTTAGTTGTATAGGAAACTGCAAAACGTTTTCCCCAAAGCCGCAGGACCAATTTACATTCCCATCCGCAATGGGTGCAAACGCCCATTGCCCCACCGCACAGGGACTTTGCAGAGAGCCAACGAGACGAGAGATGGGAGAGGACCCGGGACACACCTGAGAGTAGAAGTGATAATACGACCTTGAACAGAGACCCTCTTTGCTGGGCTCCCTCACGTGGCCGCCCGTGAGCCCCATCAGAGGCCCACGCTTCCTCAGCCATTGTCTGTGCGTTTATGGATTAGTTCCTGTGGAGGTTACTCTGACCCCAGTGCAGGGCGGCAATGACGCATGGCTCCCCGGGGTGGGGCCCGCACAGAGAGGGGCGGTTGAATGTTCTGGGGATGGAAGGAAAAGCCTTGTTTATCCCTGGAGAGCTTGATAGCCAGGCGTGGGGCCAGGGCTTCTGTGCACATTCGGGTGGGGGGTGGGGTGCAGGGCGGACTTCTGCACATGGCAGAAGCCTTCCCCAGCCTGCCCTCCGTGTTTGCCTCAGCTCACCTTCTTCCAAGGAGGCCCGCAATGCAGGGAAGAGGACACCAGGGTCAGGACACGCAGGTCCTAGTCCCTGTGTTCATCCACTGGCTTGTTGTCATATCTGTCACCCTCCCTGGGACTCTGTTCCCTCATCTGTAAAATGGGGATATTACTTCATCTCCACCTTGTCACTGAGATTGTCTGAGTCAGTTCAGACCAAACGTGTGTGTGTGTGTGTGTGTGTGTGTGTGTGTGTGTGTGTGTGTGTGAGAGAGAGAGAGAGAGAGAGAGAGAGAGAGAGAGAGGGGGGGGGAGAGTACAATGTTGCGATTCCCAGGGACTAAAGCAGGTTTCTGGAGTTTTGTTTAGCTTCTATGTTTGTTACATAGTTTCCTAAACTGCAGGCTCAGAGGCCTGCAGCGGCAGGCGGGGAATGTTGGAGTCCTCCCTCACTGAGGCAAGCAAGCCTCATGTTAGTTTCAAGCTGCTTGGCTGCCGGCCAACATCTTGGCTGGCAGTTAATTTGCATATTGCCCTGATTAGCCAATGGGAAGGGTAGTGGTCGTACGCCAATTACCATGTTTCTCTTTTATTAGATAGGATTTTATACTGGGTGTTCCAAAATTCACGCAAGATTTAAATTTTGCGTGAGCAACAACAACAACAACAGAAAATAAAAGCCTAATTTTACTTGGTTTATTGAATCAGATTCTAATATCTGTTGCCCTTTGATTTCAATCCCTTCAATTTGATAAGCATTACCAAGTACCAATTATGGCCCAGGAGCAGGGACAATGAAGACCAATGAAGACCACGGCTTTGCGTATGTGCCAGCAAAGCCGTGGAGGCCATTTACCCAATGTGCTATTCCATACATAACCCTAGACTGTATACTTTATGAATCAATAAAAAATTTATAATTTATTATTGTAAACCTGTGTTTTCTATCAAGATTACTTCTTGCGTGAGTTTTGGGACGGCCTTTATCATGTCCAACTATAGAGACACCATTGGAACTTGACATCATGGCCACTCAACGCACCTCAGATTTCAGCCTGGGCTACCAGGGAGAGTTCTCGGTAGGCTCGGACTCATCTCTTGTAAGCAGCGCATGACCTTAAGAGGGCGCAGCACGCCTTTCTGCTTTCTGCCCCCGTCCCCCCAGGCCCCCATGCCTTCCTGCAGCCTGAGAACACAAGGAAGCCAGTGCACCTAGAGGCAGCCCCCACCCCATCGGGAGCAGGGGCTGCTGGACAAATGTCCCATCTCCATCGCTCAGGGGCAGTGCCGGCAGGCATCCTGTACAAGGATTCTCCCAGAGGCACTGGCGGAACTGAGCACAACCCTGATGACACCCCCTTTGTTGGCCTCTCCTCCTTCCCGGGGTCACTCGCCCTGGTCCCTCACTCCTGCTTCCTGGGGTCAGCTCCCCAATAAAACCACCTGAGTCCAAATCCCCGCAGAAACTGCTGCTGGCCCCCGGGTGGCACAGGCCACACGTGGGTGACATAGCTCCCTCCTCTGGGAGCACGAGGAACCGCTCAGAGCTTTGAGTTTGTCTCCAGTCCCTGGCTCAGGTCTCCCTTGGAAAAGTGGATACACCGGGTTGCCCAGCACTCGCAGGATTGGGTCGGGTGCCCTTGAGCGGCTCTGTTTCCCGGGTCACTCAGGACCCCAACGTGTGGAGGCCCCAGATCCTGGGCCAGGTCCCTGAGACAACCTGCCATGTGCCGGCCACCGGGGCCAGGCTTTTCAGGAATCAGGGTGTGCTGAGCCGGGTCAGCCCCGGTGCGGCTTCTCAATCCCCAAATACCAGGCCCACCCATGCCACCCCAATACCCCTGCCTGAGGGGTGTCGCACTGAAATCTCCTTCCGCTCCATCCAGCCCGTCTCCCTTCCTGTCACTGGCTCTCTGGCTGACACGCGGATGATATTAAAGGACATCGCGATTGTGAACACACACTGAAACTTTCCAGGCCTTTAGGGGCAGCGGTTCTCAACCTGTGGGTCGCAACCCCTTTGGCGGTCGAACGACCCTTTCACAGGGGTCGCCTAAGACCATCCTGCATATCAGATATTTACATGATTCATCACAGTAGCAACATGACAGGAAGTAACCACGAAAATAATTTTATGGTTGGGTCCCAACATGAGGAACTGTATTTAAAGGGCCAGAAGGTTGAGAACCACTGGGCGCCCGTGCCACCCAATACCCCTGCCCGAGGGATGTCGCACCGAAATCTTCCGCTCCATCAGCCCGTCTCCCTTCCTGTCACTAGCTCTCTGGCTGACATGCGGATGATATTAAAGGACATCACGATTGTGAACACACATGGAAACTTTCCAGGCCTTTAGGGCAGCGGTTCTCAACCTGTGGGTCGTGACCCCTTTGTCACAGTAGCAACATGACAGGAAGTAACCACGAAAATAATTTTATGGTTGGGTCCCAACATGAGGAACTGTATTTAAAGGGCCAGAAGGTTGAGAACCACCGCTTTAGGGCAACGATAGCAATGCCTTTACCGGGTCATGCTTTCTTCCCTTTCGCCCCTGCAGACCTGGGGTCACTGAGCAGACACGGAAGCCCCGCTGAGTGCCAGGCTGTGCTTGTCTTGCTGAGGGTGCCCAAGGGCGAGGAGGCCTGAGGGTGCCCTGCCCTCAGAGGAAGGGCCACTGTCAGAGCTGGTGGCAGCTGCATGTTTCTTTGGCGGACAAGGGGGTGGGGTCGGGGCGGGAGAGGAGATGGGGGCACAAGGCTGCCTCCAGCAGAACGCATGGCACATGCCCAGGGCCCGAGGGCCAGAGGCAGCACTCACACATTCAGGGGGGCCGGGGATGGCTGGGAAGGGGTGTATGTGGGAAGCCCCAGGTGCTCGTGTAGAAGCAAAGAGATGACGCTTTCCCAGCCCTCACCGCCACCCTGGGGGTCATCAAGGAGGCAGTCGTGCCCAGGGGTCCCCAACTCCCTAACGTCACCAAGGTCTACAGAGGGGTGAGTGAGCAACGCCAATGAGGAGTGAGGAGTTTAGGGTCCAGGGGAGAGCTCTGCCCTCTCCAAACCTCAGAGGGGCCAGAGGGAGCCCCGGAGGCTCTAGGAAAAGCCCAAGACTCCGATTTTCACGTGCGGTGCCCCGGTTGGTGAAGCAGTGGGTGGGTCCAGGAAAACGGGGGCCTGGTGTTACCCCACAGGGCGCTGGTTGGTGGCTCCCTGGAGCAGGCCGCTCCTTCCAGCAGCCACGCTGACATCGGGCTGTGTCTGCGAGGCCGCCACGGCCTCCGTGACTCGGGTTAGGCCTGTCCCCAGTGAGGGACCAGGCAGGGCTGGGGGGAGGGGGGCAGGGGAGCCGGGCCAATGTTTGCTTTCCACCAGGATGCGATGGACACAAACCGGATGGAGGAAACCTGAGCGAGTCCCCGGCTGAGCGCGGGAGAGAAATGCCTCTTAAGCAATTA
>NW_006300373.1:3633043-3639758 GCF_000327345.1 Myotis davidii
GTTTTGCTTTGGAATCTGTCTTTTAAAAGATACATTACGCATCGGGGCTGGCTGCTGGGCCAGAGGAGAGTGAGGGTACAGTGTGGGCGGGGTGGGGGGTGGGAGAGGGTCTTGTTGCTATTCCTGGCCTCACATATGTCAGGGTTGGTGCGTAGATGGAGCAAATCAACTTCTGTGTGGACACCCGGGCTAAACCCAGGGCCAGCAGGTGGAAGGCAGAGGGAGGCCACCTGACCTACAGGAAAGGGGGCTCCCTGACCATCAGGGGGGCCTGAGCGTGCAGCCGGCTGCCTGTGGAAGGAGTAAGCGCTCCGTCCTGGGAGGCAGTCAAGCACGTGCTGAATGGCTCCTGTTTGGGGGTGCGAGGGCGGAGAGAAGGGCCGCTGGGGGTGACCTCGGGTGTCTCCTCGGCCCTAGAAATTCTGCGATTGGCCTCATCAGCCACAGCTCATGACGCTCCATTGCCCTGCTGGATTGGGGGTCTTGTGTTTGTGGGCGGCTGTTCATTAGGAAACATGCAGGCGCTTCAGAATTCCCTTGACGCTCGGAATGGGGCTCGGAGCTCTCAGTACAGGAAAAGTAAGGAGAGTGGGAGGGAGCCCAGGACCCCGGTCCTTCAGCGGGGAAGGTAGCAGGGAGTCTTTGAGGGGGGCTGCCCAGGAGGGTTCAAGTTCAAGCCTGGCTTCTGAGAAAAGGGAAGGTGAAGGGGCAGATAGGCATGAATAAGAAATCAAAGGGCTGAGTCACTGAGCTAATGCCAAAGTCCGAAGGTAAGAGGAAAGGAGGAAAACACACACACCACCAGACAATTGGAGAGTAATGAAGGCTTAGCAAACACCCCAGGTGACCGAAACAACAGGAGGAGCCGGGGAAATGTAATTAGGCGCTGATATGTGAGTCCTCTGTGGCAGCCAGACCATCCTGCCCCTGGCCCTCCCCTCGCGTTTCATGGCTGCCTGGTCAGTGGCCGCCCCAAGTCCAGGACATAATTAGACAGGCCCAGGTCCAGTGCCAATAAGCCCACCACTCACCACTCCCTCTGAGTAAGGACAGAGTCTCAGAACAGAAATGAACCCAGGGGATCAGTCTGCCCATTACACAGAAGGGAAAACTGAGGCCCCAACAGGGGATCCTGTGCTGTGTGCAACAGGGAAGACTTTGGGGCAGGGGGGGTGCGAGAGTCCATTCATTTTCTCTCCTGAGCTAATAAGTCAGAGCTCTGGCTTTAGCTTTAAATACAGCTTCTCTGGGCCTTGACACAGGTGTCTCTTTAACCCTGTAATTGGCTTTTGAGGGATAGAGATTTCTCCTGGCCTATCTACCCAGAGTCACCTTTTTTGTTGGCGGGGGAGGCTTGGGGAATGTCCCTAAGAACTACCAAAATCTGTGTTCCGTCCTGTGCAGACCCATGCAGAGAGCAGGCCCGTTGGTGGGCGGTTCTGGGGCCGGCAGTCTTTGAGGGTGACTCCCTTGGCCTGACTTAGAGAGACAGAGAGAGCCCCCCTGCCCCCGAGATGGTGGCCCAGCAGGGCTGGGTAAGTCAGGCAGTTTTCTGAGCCAGGGTGGTCCTATCTGTAAAGAGCTGGAGAGAGCAGGTCCATTTGCTCTTTACATATTTCTTTTTTTTCTAATATATTTTATTGATTTTTTACAGAGAGGAAGGGAGAGAGATAGAGAGTTAGAAACATCGATGAGAGAGAAACATCGATCAGCTGCCTCCTGCACATCTCCTACTGGGGATGTGCCCGCAACCCAGGTACATGCCCTTGACCGGAATCGAACCTGGGACCCTTGAGTCCGCAGGCCGACGCTCTATCCACTGAGCCAAACTGGTCAGCGCCCGTATTTCTTTATATTGTTCAGAATCAGAAAGCGGCCTCAGGCTGCTTGGCACGGCCATGGCTTACTCAGCCCCACGCTGGGTGCCATAGGGGCCATGCCAGCTCAGCCAGGTTCGGTGAGGCTGAGAGGAGGCGGTGAAGGATGGAGAACAGACAGAGAAGAGGAGAAAGCTGGGTCTGGGCGGGACGCCGTCCTCCCTGACGCAGAGCTAGAGGGAACGCCGCGGCCTGCAAGCCGTGTCTGTATTTTATAGCAGATTCCACGAGGCAAAGTAAGGGCGTGGTTACCACGTTCTCGCGGGTTTCCAATCTACTCAATGACGTGCACCGGGTCAAGCTTTGTTTACTGCGCCTCCCGCAGCCCACATCGCTCAGCCATCTGTGGCCACAGGTTCGGACCGCAGGGTCAAGCTTACAGCCACAGCCATTGGCTGTCATTGTGCTGGGCGGGCCTTGCCCTCCAGGCTGGGACTTGCACGTGGCTTTGCCCTCTCATTAGTCCCAGGCTTGAACCTGTCCAAAGGCTGTAGCCCAGTGGTTCTCAACCTTGGCTGCCCATTAGAATCACCTGGGAATCTTTTTAAAATCCTGATTTCTGGGCCTCCTCCTCCAGAAATTCTGTTTCTTTGTTACTCATGTTGTGGCCCCACCCCGTAGCAAAGAAACAGAATTTCCGGAGGAGGAGGCCCAGAAATCAGGATTTTAAAAAAAGATTCCCAGGTGATTCTAAATGGGCAGCCAAGGTTGAGAACCACTGCTGTCACTGCTCTCCACAGGGCACAGCCAGGCTTTGCTGTCCTGCCAATCCTGCCCCACCCCACCCCTCTCCCCGCCTGGCAGGAAAGCCCTAACCCTTCTCCCTCCCAACCCGCTGCCCCTCGTGGCTCCTGGTGACTAGACCCTCCTGACCAGGCCCCCTCCACCCCTGCCCTCACTCTGCACTCAGCCGGGCAAACCCTTGAGATGCCACTGTGGTCACGCTGCCCGCCGTGTAAAGCCCTCTGAGGCTGGCTCACTTCGGGGAGAGGCAGTACCATCCTCCTCCCTGAGGCCCGAAGGTGCGGGAAAATCAGGCCACGGCCCAGCCCTTCACGGTCTCTCCCACAAACATCGCTCCCTCTGCCCGAGTCACCCCTCCCTGCCCCCCCCCAAGGGCTGAGATGCTCACCCCCCCACCCCAGGCCTCAGAGGGATTTCATCTGTCTTGTTTACCGCTGTAGTCCTGGCTCACAGGACTCTTCTGACACATAATAGTTGCTCAGGAAATACTGTGGGAAGGAAGGAAGGAGGGAGGAAGGAAGGAAGGAAGGAAGGAAGGAAGGAAGGAAGGAAGGAAGGAAGGAAGGAAGGAAGGGAGGGAAGGGAAGGATGGAGGGACAAAGTCTCTTGTATCTACATAGTCTAGCTGGGTTTTAGCCTGAAGAGGGTAACAGTGAAAACAAACGGGTGAACCACGGGGGGTGTTAAGGCATCAGAAACACCGATCGGGGGCACATGGGAAGGGCGCCACCAATGCGGACACTGAGGCCGAGGAGGGGAGAGAATTGCTCTCCTCTGGCCCCTGAGTTCCCTGCAGCACATGCGCTCAAGAACCAGCCTGAACTGTGCACTGATACAGGGGGACACAGGAGGGGTGGCGGCTGGTTCCAGGGGGTGGGATAGTGTTGGCGGACAGCTGGCCGGGCAGTGGGGGGGGCCTGAGGGTAGGGCCTGGTGAGATGCTGGGTGGCCAGGGGTCCCTGCTAAACTGCAGGCTCACTGGCTAGCACAAGGAAAACCCCAAGGATCTGAGGGAGACCAAGCTAAATAAAACCAGGAACGAGGCAAATAACCAGGAGTTCAGAAGAAGTAACTGAAGAAAAGTAGTTCCCAGAAAACCTGGGGCTCTGAATTCTAACTCGGTTTGCAGATAGCGAGCCTTTTCCGTCCGGCTCCTCACCCTGGCCCTCTCTGCCTGGGACAATCACATTATTTCATTTAGACGAGTGAAGTTACCTGAGATCAATTAGACTTATTTTTTTTTTCTCTGTGTAATTTCCAAAGCTTAATATCTCCATTCAGGCCCAGCCCGGGGGCCAGCTTGTCTAGCAGAGTCCTAAACGATTTCAGCCCTTAATTCAATTGTACTTTTACCACAGCCCGGGCAGCGAGCATAATTCTTTTATCCCTAAGATGTCTCATTAGCAATAATCTAATCGCACATATTAAAATGTAGGTCACCGAGGTGGGGTGCCGGGGGGGTCGGAGGGGGGGACGGCTTGTCATAGCTTTGAAGGCTGGACAGCTGTCTGGGGCCCCCACCGGCAGCACAGCACACCCCCCCAGGCCCGGGCTCCCTCCTGAAACAATCAACTCCCAGAGAACAGTTTACTTTCCGCAGTTCCCAGTGCAGGACTTACCCTGGCCAGGAAGTGGAGTTGACGTTTGTTGCTGTGAGGAGGGGTGGAGGGGGCCCCTCCGTCTTGCCAACGGGACTGGGTGGAAAAGGTCTCAGGCATTTGGGGCCGGCGCCCTGGTCCCCGTTGAGCAGGGAACGTGCAGAGCGACCCTCGGAAGGGGGTGGGGGGGTGCGGCTCTTACTCTCTCAGGCCTCAGCGGTCACACCTGTGACGGGGAGGGCGTGGCCGGAGACCCACTGTTTCCTAAACTCTGCTGGTCTTAGTACAACTCGACGTTTCCTTCAAACCCACCGGCTCTTCTTAATGGAATACATTTGTTTTAAAAAGGAAGTGCAAGGATCAACATGGAAGGCTGTCAAGGACATTTGCTGGAGAGACCCAGGCAGGGTGACCCCATGTGTGTATACACTTCACATGTGCACAGAAACGATACTTTCTATTGTTTATTCGGGCAAAACCCGTCTTGACCCCATCGAGGTCAAGACAGTGGCTTCCTTTGGGAGGAAGAAGGAGGTGTTGGCCAGGACGGGGCGCCAGGGGGGCTTCTGGGGTGCCTGTCACGTTTTCATGGCCTTGGCACCGATTATAGGGGTGCACTTACTAGGTTAAAAAAACGCACTCCTGATCGGTGCACGTCTCTGTGTGTGTTAACTCTCATAGGCACACACACTATGATCGTCTATATTTTCACGTAAGTCTGAAATATTTCATAGTTTTCAAATCATGAAGTTCAAAGTAATAAATCACGAAAAAGCCTGTATGTCACTCCCATAAATAAAAAACCCAGAGCGCCTGCCATACAGAGACGGGAAGTGCACACATAAACCAATGAGAAGAAGAGGCTGTTATTCAAATGGACGTGGGGCGTGGCCTGGAGACTGTGCCCCCCAAACCCCGCTTCCCTCTGTTGAAACAGGGATCAGGGAAGGAGAGAGAGGACTCCAGGCACGTTCGGCCAGGCTGAGCCTGCCTCCTCCAGAATCAGGGATAAAAGGACATGGAGATGGGGTTGCACTTTCTCCCCATATGACTGACTCAAGCAGGGCTCGCGTGGCCCTACACAACCAGCCATCTCATCAACCTGCTATGCTGATCCACCTCAGGAAAAGGGGCGAGGTCCCTCTAAGCCAGCGGCTCTCAACCTGTGGGTCGCGACCCCTTGGGCGGTCAAACGACCCTTTCACAGGGGTCGCCTAAGACCATCCTGCCTATCAGATATTTACATGATGATTCATCACAGTAGCAACATGACAGTGATGAAGTAGCAACGAAAATAATGTTATGGTTGGGTCACAACATGAGGAACTGTATTTAAAGGGCCAGAAGGTTGAGAACCACTGCAAGCTCTAGGTGGTTTGGGGGTGGGGGGTGGGGAGAGGTCTTCTTGGGAGGGAGATGGGCGACAGGCAGAGGAAAGGGAAGGGATGATTATTATTAGCAAAAAACCATTAGCAGTTACTAGTGTGATTTGGAAAGCCTTCTGGGCTGGTTGGGAGGAGGTGAGCCTGGGAGAGGGAAGGATTTTAGCCCGGGGAGAAAGGGCCGGAGGAGAAGATGGTGGCGACAGACAGACAGTACTGAGGCTCAGACATGCATCTGCCATGGCCTTGAGGATCCCAGCTCAAAAGAGTGAGGGGCCCTGCTGAGAATGAGGAGCTAGAGTGCAGGGAGGAGGTGGACGAGGGGAGCCTGAGAGGGTGGGGACCAAGCAGGGAGCCACCAAGCCACGGGGGTAGAGCAGTGGTGAAGCGTGTGTGCCCTGGAGCAGCAACCTAGGTCTGGGTTCAAATCCTACCCCCTGCCCCATCCTAGCCATGCGACCCTGGGCAAGACAGGTACTCACTCCCAGCATGAATTCTGCAGTCTGTAAAACGGAGGTAACCACAGTGAATATTTTATGGCATAATACTCAGCCTCGCTCCTAGAACCAGTAAATGCCCCACGAATGGAAGGACTGCCAAGGACATAGCAATGATCTCGGGTGTGTTCAGTGTGGGCTGTGATGCATTTCTCAGATGCGAGGCAGTTAAGCCTTACAACTACGCGGGGAGACAGAGCCTATGATGAGCCCATTGTACGGAAGAGAAAACTGAGGCTCACCGCCCAAGACGGCACAACTGCTCAGCGACAGAGCCAGGATGTGAAGCCCCGAGCAGTTAGTATGAAAGCTGAGTGCCACTGTGCCTGCTCCTCACATTGGGGAGGCTGAGGGGTCGGGGTCTCCTAGGAAATTAGAAGGAGAGGGTGAGCCCTGAGCCCTGCTCTCTAGTTCCCTGCCCTCAGACACCCCGCTTTTCATCTTGGGGGCCCAGGGTACAGGAGCAGGCAGGCTTGGCAAGGACATACCTCGGGCAGGCGTCCTCTCTGTGTGGTCCCCAGAGGGTGGACTACCGCCTGCGCCACCACCACGAAGCTGTTTATTAGATTCAGGTTCCCGGAACCAGGACCAGCCCCGACGGGGGGTGGGGTGGGGGG
>NW_006300373.1:3639990-3645455 GCF_000327345.1 Myotis davidii
TGTGCAACATCTCCCAGCGTCTGGGGCCGCACTGGACCAGCTGTCTTGAAGGCTCATGAGGGTCCTTGGATGGGGGTGCAGTTCCCATCTCCACCCGCTCCTGGCCCATGGCACGCCCTCCCCCCCCATCCTGGTTCCTGGGACTGCCCCCTCCACAGTGAGCGCAAAGATGCGTTTCTCCATTCCGGGCCCTAGAGGGCGCCCGTTCTCACCTCGCAGGGAGAAGCCCGCTCCCGGGGAAGGTCGCTGTGTCTTTTGCTCAGTGTGGACAAGGATGTGCTAGAAAGGTGGGAGCCGGGAAAGGCCAAGAGGCCAAGGGTCTCCGGGAAGAAGCGGCGACCTCCACGGACATGTCTGAAACCTGCGAACGCACAACACAGTCCTGTTGGCTATTCGCTGTGCTGCACCTTAGCTCCCAGAAGGGACGCGTCTCATCACCGAAGGTTTGTACCTAGAAAAGACAACGTGAATTAAGACCGTGTGGCACTGCTCAGACACAGACAGACAGACAGACAGACCCACGGAGCAGAATGGAGAGTCCAGACACAACCCAACTGCACGAGGAAGCGTGGACCACTGCAGCTCCATCCTCCTGGATGAATGTCAACAACGTTACGGCAGCCAAAGAAGCCACAGGACACGATCAACGGCGTGATTCCTTTTCTATAAAGTCCAAAGGACCACCCGGAACAGTGTGTATTGTCAGGAACATACTCAGAGGTGCCAACACTGTAAAGAAAACAAAGAGCCGGGTTCAGG
Organism: Myotis davidii; assembly: GCF_000327345.1. NCBI lineage: Eukaryota > Metazoa > Chordata > Mammalia > Chiroptera > Vespertilionidae > Myotis > Myotis davidii. The sequence goes on from NW_006300373.1 coordinate 3,640,750, forward strand.
GGTTGAGCGTCGCTCTCTGAACCAGGAGGTCACAGTTCAATTCCCCGTCAGGGCACAGGCCCGGGCTGCAGGCTCCATCCCCAGCGGGGGGCGTGCAGGAGGCAGCCCATCAATAATTCTCGCTCATCGTTGATGTTTCTATCTTTCTCTCCTGCTCCCTTCCTCTCTGAAATCAATAAAAATATTTTTTAATGTTTTTAAAAAATGTCTAAAGAAAAAGAAACGAATATTTGCTAAATTCAGGATAGTGGCTACCTTGCGGGGGGAAGGGGTGGGGAGGAGGGTGAAGGGACATGCGGAGGGAGGGGCCTACGGGGTCTTGTGGGGGATTGGAAATGCTCTATTTCCTATTCTGGGGACGGGGTTCTTGTATGTTCATAGCATGAATAGTATTAAAACTGTCGATACGTGTTTTACACACGTTTTCTTATGTATGGTAACTGTGAGACTGAATTTTTAAATGCTGGTGTTTGTTCCTATTTCTGGGAGAGTCCACGCTTCACCCCATCGTCTCAGAGGTGCCTGACAGAGCGCTCAGGGCATGGAGGGGTCTGCAGCCCAACCCTGCTCCGATATCCCAGTCTGACCGCCCATCCAGAGGGTCAGCTGGCTACACCCCCCTCCCTCCTGGAGAGGGATGTGAGCCAGGTGTGAGTCCCTGTCGCCATAGCTCCGTCACCCCCTTGAGGCCAAGGATGGATTTGGGGACTAACACGGAGGAGCGAGAGGGTCCCCCTTCCCTCCCAGGAGCCTGAGTCCCTTTCCCAGGGACCCCTCCTTTCTCCCTCCCTCCCCAGCAGAGGGCAGTCAGGACCTGGGGGGAGGAGGGGGGCTGACTCCCAGCCCAGTGCTCTTTCTGCCGCCCCGCCCGCCACTCCTGTTCTCTTCCCCCAGCACCACCGCCCCTGCTGCCTGGCTCCCCCTCCCACGGGCCCGCGAGGCTCGGCTGGGCTGCACCGCACATCCTCAAAGGATGTGTTCCTTCCTGTGTGAGAAAGAGCAGCCAAGGCCGACCCCGAGGTTCTCATCCTGAGGAACCAAAAGGGGGTGCCCCGCTGGAATGAGGGAGTGAGGAGGAGCAGATGTGTGGGCGGATCAGCAGGGGGAGGTCAGGAAAGCTACTTGATTTTCTGGGACCTGAGGAGTCCCAGGCACCTTTGAGGTCCAGTCTGCGGCTGCCCCAGGCAGGGGGTGTGATGGGGACGTCAGGACGGACAGGAGCCTTTCAGAGCCAGCGTCTGACCTGGGGCCACAGGCCAGCCTCTCTCCCAGGGCTCCCCTCTCCTTCCGCGTGAGACCCCAAGCCCTTCCGTGGCTGTGAGGTCTCGGAAGCCCGGCCAAGCCGTGTGGCCCTCACTGGGTGGCAGCCCTGAGGAGCGAGCTCGGCAGAGACCAGCCTAAGGCCTGAGCCACAGCTGAGTGGGGGTGTGGGGGTGGGGGAGCCTGGGAACCCCGGGAGTTTGAGTGGGAGGTGCCTTGGGGGACTAGTTCCAGCTCCTGGGGGTCTCCGGTTGAAGAGACGTGTATGCTGTCTGTGAATGCGGTGTCACGTGTAACAGTGAGCCCAGGGCAGGGCTGCTGCAAGGATATCCAGGTCTATGCCCCGACCCCCCATCCAAAAACAAACAGATAAAAACAAGAAAGAAAAAACAGCCCTAGCCGGTGTGGCTCAGTGGATAGAGCATCAGCCTGCAGATGGAAGGGTCCAAGGTTGGATTCCGGTCAAGGGCACGTACCTCCGGGGAAGGCTGCCAGTCCTGGTTTGGGTGCATGCGGAAGGCAACCAATCGATGGGTCTCTCTCACATCCATCCATCTTTCTCTCTCTCTATGTCTCTCCCTCTCCCTTCCACTCTAAAAATCCATGGGAAAATATCCGTAGGTGAGGATTTCAAATAAATAAATAGAAAATGGTAAAATTATTTAAAGAAAAACAAAAACAAAAAAACCAAATCTACAACCAAACCGCTCCTCCTCTGTGGCCTCAGCTCCCCGCACAGTGCAGTGGGGGCGCAGGCTCCAGGTACCCCCCGGGCTCTGCCGGGACACAGCCCCTGGGGGTCCAAGCCCAGCCTCTGTACCAGGGCCGTGGCGTCCTCAGGGAGAGGGCCCGCGCGGGACCGAAAGCGCAGCCCCCGCCGTGCGCCCGTGGCCTGTGTCACCACGTGCCCTGGTAAGTGGAAGTGACGCCTCCTCAGATAGCTCGGTGGCTCTGATAACGCTCCGGCTGCCTGCCACCCACTGGCCTCAGGCCGCCCGGAGGGCAGGACGCAGGGCACAGAGAGAAGCCACATGGCCCCCTGGGCCTTGGAGGGGCCGGGAATCAGGATCAGAGATGGAGAGAGACGCCGTCCCCTGGCCCAGCCCCGGCTGGTGTCCTCACCGCTGTCGCCCGGAAGTCTCGGGAGCCACAGGTAGGGGTCTCAGGACAGCTGATGGGCTCTCGGATGGTGTGTGTGTGTGTGTGTGTGTGTGTGTGTGTGTGTGTGGGGGGTGTGGGGGGGCCTGGGGAGGGAGTGCCTCCTCCATCCCTTAGTAAACACTCCCAGTGTCCCGCCCACACCCCCCTCACTGTCACTCACTGTTCCTGCCAACGCAGACCTGGCCCATTGGCTTCCTCCTGCCAGTCCTGCTGCTGGAAGCCTTGGTTTTGGGGGGACTGGAGGGTGCTCAGCCCACACACCTGACTGGCTGGAAAGGCTGGCCGGAGCAGCCTTCACGGGTTAAATACCCCAGCTTGCTCGCCTGGGAATACGCCGACCAAGACGTGGTTTATGTTGCCTCCCAGAGGCCCCCGCAGGCCGCAGGCCAGCTGCCCACAGCCGGAACTGCTCTGCACGTCCCCTCCACTCGTTTCCTTCCCTTTCCCGCTCACCACCCCTGCTCACCCACCAGGGCTACGAGGGGGCCGCCTCCTAAATCAATGACCTAAATTCAGTGCTTTGTTTCAGGTTCAGCTTCTGGAGGAATCCAACATCAACCACCTCAACCAAAGACACCAAACCCAACCAACCATTGAGGCCGCCTCTGGTGCTGTTTCGTACATGTTTCTGGAGCGCCAGCTGTGGCACAGATGGTATTGGGCACGGTCCCCATGCTGGTGGGAGGGCACACAGACAGCTGTATTGGACAGATAGATATACGAAGTGGTAGAAAGGCATTCCCTCTGTTGCAGGAGGTAGCTATCAGGGAAGGCTTCCCAGTGGAGGTGACATCTGAAGCTTTGAAGGATGAATAGGAGTCCTCCAGGTAGACGAGAGGGAGAGGAAAACAGCATATTAAAAACCCAGAGGTGTCCCGAGGCACAAAGCACTCAGGGAACTATTCGTAGCTGAGTAGCTCCCGTGTTGCTAGAGAATAAAGCGTATTTTGGAGGTGGTAGAGGGTTTGCAGAAAGAATTAAAATAGCCAGAGAGATGGTTAAATAGACAGGCGGAGTCTTGTCTGAATGGCTAAAGGTGTTTAATATTATCTAGGAAAAATTAGAGGATTTTTAAGAAATTGTGGGTTGTCTTTTTCTGATTGCTGACATGTCACATGCTCACTGTGCCGGCGTTGTCAGGTGAAGAGAAGGACAAAGAAGAAAATAAAATGACCTCAAATCCAGGCTTAATTAAATCACATTGATGAGTCGCTGTCTCTCAGGGGTTTTAGACTGAAGAGTGAGGTGAACAGACTTGAGTTTCAGAAAGAGCTCGGGCAGCTGGTGAGTGTGATGTGGCTGGGAGGCTGTGGAAGGTGTGTGGGGGGGTATCTTCCGAGGGGACACAGCCGCAGTGGGAGCACGGGGTCACACGGGGCGTTTAGAAGTGGGGGTTTCCCCAGGTGGATGGGGAAGGGCCTAGAGGGCAGGAGGGGAGTGTGACTACTGGAGAGATTCTTTTTCTTAAAAAAAAATACTTCGAAGGTGAGAGATATTTCTTTTTTTAAAATTCTTTTTTAAAAAGTAATCTTTTTTAAGTTTTTGACATTTCCTCAAAAAATTAAAAATGGAACTCCCATTTGACCCGGTAACCCCACTTCTAGGAACATATCCCAAGAAACTAGAAACACCAATCAGAAAGGACATGTGCACCCCTATGTTCATAGCAGCACCATTTACTAAGATTTGGAAACAGCCTAAGTGCCCATCAGCAGCTGAGTGGATTAGAAAACTGTGGTACATCTACACAATGGAATACTACGCTGCGGTAAAAAGAAGGAATTCTTACCATTTGCAACAGCATGGATGGACCTGGAGAGCATTATGCTAAGCGAAATAAGCCAGTCAGAGAAAGATAAATATCACATGATCTCACTCATTGGTGGAATATAATGAACAGCATAAACTGATGGACAAAAACAGAGCCAGAGACAGAGAAGCATCGAACAGATTGTCAAACTTCAGTGGGAAGGCAGGGGAGCGTTGGGGGTGGGGGATGGGTAAGAGAGCAACCAAAGGACGTGTATGCATGCATATAAGCCTAACCAATGGACACAAGACACTAGGGGGGAGAGGGCATGTGCCTGGGGTGTGAGGGAGGCTGGGGGGAGGGCAATAGGGGAAAAAAGAGACATATGTTCTACTATCTCTAATACTTTAAGCAATAAACAAAATAATAATTCTTTATTGTTGAAAGTATTACATATGTCCTCTTCCCGCCCCCCCAGGCCCCCCTGCAGCCTGCCCTCCCCCTTTAACACCCCATTGTCTGTGTCCATGGTTAT
>NW_006300373.1:3645470-3645714 GCF_000327345.1 Myotis davidii
TCCGTTCATCCATATATTTTGTTGCCTAGATTCCACATGTGAGTGCGATCATGTGGTACCTGTCTTTCTCCAGGGGACTTATTTCACTCAGCACGACCCGCTAGTCCTGGAGAGACTCAGTGTTTCCATCCATGAACTGGTGGGAGGGCCGGGCGCCAGGAGCCGAGACAGCTGCGTTCTCCTCTCAACCTGGTCACTTCCGACGGGTCCCCTGATGCCTCGGACCTGAAAACGGAAATGAGAT
>NW_006300373.1:3645756-3647506 GCF_000327345.1 Myotis davidii
TTTGCTCACGGGCTCGTCAGCATAACCCCTGGTCAAACGAGATTTTCCTTCATCCCAGGCTCTCCTGAAACTTTGCTCATTTCCTCCCCGGGCCTCCTGCCTCCCATCATTAGCCCGCAGGCCAGGACAGACCGATCACCCCACTGCTTCTCCTTCTTCTCCTCCCTGCACACGCCCCACAGGCGTGAAACATGCCCTAAACACCCCCTGCACCCCACTGATCCGTTCCCTTCCCGCACCAATTGATGCCCCAGTATGTTTGGGGTGCGAGGCATACAGTGGGATGTGGGACAGTCCAAGCCCCTGCCTTCACGGAGCCGGTAGGCCACCCCACAGGACACGTATAATAAACAAGCAAACATAAATTCAGAGAGTGATGTCATGAGGGAGTACAATAGGGTGATGTGATGCGGGGGAAGGGGGGGGCAGGTATTTGAGATCAGGCAGAGGAAAGCGCCAGCATAAAGGTCCTGGCATAGGTCTGAGCTTGGAATGTTTAAAGGTCAGCAGGCCTGGGCTTCTAGAAACGCCCGCCCGGCCTACGTAAGTGTTGTCACTTCTCGGGTCACCACCCCACCCCTCACTCGCTGACTCAGCCCCACCAACTCCCAGATCCCTGGGGTCCCAGCCAGTCCCGAGGGGAGGATGGCCATGGAGGGATTCTGAGTGTTTCCATCCATACCCTGGTGCAGGGGCCAGGGGCCAAGAGAGCCGGTTCTTTCTCAACTCAACAGGGTCACTTCCAACCTGCAGGGCTTCAGAAAGGTCCCTTGAATCCTCAGACCTGAAAATCCTCCTCATTGGATTACTGCAATCGGCCCCTTACCAGGGGCACAGGCTACGTCACCAGCCCCGGTCCTCGCCTGGTGCAGCCAGAACCAGCCAACCTGGGCGCGCCCGCCGCCCGCACCTCCAGCAGTCCTCCACTGACAACGATCGCTTCCCACATCCCCACTAGCCAGGACGGTTCAGGTGTGTAATAGGTAATCTGCATCCGTCTGATGAATGAATGGATTAATCAATGGATAAATGAGTGAGTGAGTGAGTGAGTGAATGCCAGGGCTAAATGACTCACTCCTTTACTTGGTTAAAGGCCATCTTCTCAAATTCTCTGGCCAAACAGCAACCCCACCGCCCCACCCACCGCCCTCCCCCTTCCCTGACCATGCCCTGCTTTTCCCCACAGCCAAGATCTCCTTCTCACATGCCAGGTCGTGTATTTATTAATTTATGACACTTCTCGTTTTCTGCTGTCTCCCCCTGACAGGCTGTAAACTCCATCGTGTCAGGGATCTCTGAGTAAGTTGCTCACGGGTGTATCCCCAGTGCCTGGGACACAGCAGGCCTGTGCAGGAACATGAGCGAAGGGGTGAATGAGCGCGTGAAGAGATGAGTGGCTAACAGTTCTCAGCCTCCAACAACAGGAGTCACACCCCCCAACGCCTTGCTCGCCTGCCCGTAACAAACAGACGCAGGACTAAGGGCCTGGGCTGGGCCCTTTCGACCCAGGCCGGCCAAGCAAAACCCACCCCCAGGCCTGCCAGCATCACTTGGCCATCCTAGCCACTGAGTTTTGTTGTGGGGAGCTGATATAGGGTTAAGCCTCAGACTGACCTGTTGGTAAAGTCACAAACAATTCCCAGCTTAGAGGGCACAGTCCTCTTAGCATAATTAGGCTTGACCCTATGAGGCTCTCTAGATCTTATCTGGGAGCTAATGGGCTAGTGGGAAGTGCAGGAAGTGGGCAAAA
>NW_006300373.1:3647843-3649006 GCF_000327345.1 Myotis davidii
AATGTGCCATACTGATTCTGAAGGAAAAAGACTCTGTATTGATCTTTAAACACATATGCTTGCTAGCAGAGAAGTTGAGGTTACTCCCAGTCAGACGGAACGTTTTATACAAGTGTGTCCATGCTTTTCTGAGGAAGGAAAGGTGTCAGAAAGGTAAATGTAGAGGCATGGGAGAAGGTAGGCCCAAGGAGCCCTATCCTTAACCCCACTGCAGCCTTTCCACCCCGGGAAAGTGCAGGATTGGAAAGCTCTCCCTGGGGTGATAGATCAGGACTCAGGTAATAGCGGAAAGCGCCAATCATACTCTTAAAATGGATACAAGAGAGCATTTGGGGTTTTTCTTTTTAATGCCTGTTTTGGATTGAGTAAGTGGATTTTACCTAGTTTTAACATATCAAAGTTAGCTCTTGACACAAAAGGGAAAACTAACAGTTTGGCTCAAAATTGGGGTTTTGTTTTGAGGTGCTGAGGCTCGGGGGTGGAGCCAATCCACTGTAGAAATGTGAAGCTGCGGCTTTTGGGGTGGAAGTGGGAAGTTGTGAATACAGAGGAGTATGTATGTTTATATATGGTCAGAATTCCATCAATGTAAACCTTTTCTATAAAAACAAAAAAGGGGAGAAGAATGTTATATGTTAAATTTTTTTAAAAAAATACATTGCAGAGGGTTGTACAGCAGCCAAAAGGCATCGGGCCTCCTGGTCAATAGCCTCTGCCGATTTAGCCCAGTGGAAGGATGCAAACCAGACAAGAGTTTTAACAGATCTAGTAATGATGTGGGGAAGAGGTGGTGTTTTGTATCTTTCCAGAAGGAGCAGCCTCTGCCTCCCTCCTGGGGACTGTCACCACTGGGAGGCCGAGTCAGCACACCTGACCAGTGCCCGTCTGCAGCAGATGTGCAGCCCTGAGCTGGAAACACCTGTCCATGGGAAGGATCACATGTGCCTCCTTTTTGTCTGCCCTTATGTCCCAGCTTTGCCCCACATCTCCTTTCCTTTTTCTTTTTTTCTTAATCTGACTACTTGTTTGCTGGTTCTTTGGCCTTTCCCCTTCTCTCCTGAACACAGCCTTTCCTAGAATCTCCCTACCCTACTGATCCAGGAAGGGCACCTCCCTTTTCTGCCGTGACTGGGGGTGTCTGGTATATGCCCCATATGTGGCGT
>NW_006300373.1:3649139-3650969 GCF_000327345.1 Myotis davidii
TTAGGCCACAGGGGCATAGGCTAACAAGGAGACAGAACTGAACCTCACATCACCCTGCTTGGCCCCAGAAGATGGCTGGTTAGCCAAAGACGGGTAAGATTCCTCAGGGAGGAACGACCTAAGACAGGCACAGTCGCAGAGGGGCCAGCAGGAGAGAACTTGGGGGTCAACAGAGGTGGGGCAAAGATCCTCACCCGCCCAATTATGCAGGGGCCTGAACACTTGCCCCTTCTGAGGGAGGTCTCCTGCCCCCATGGCTGCTTCTCGCTTCCCACATCCAGCTCAGATTGGGACCCAGAAAAAGACAGACTGGCTGACAGCAGCTGCCCTCTCACTGCAACAGGACTTGTTTCCCATTTCTACCTTGGACCACAGGGAAAGGGGCAGCTGAAGGAAAGGGCTGTGTCAGGATGCTGCCTTCTTCCCTTTCTTCTTCCTCTTTTTTCTAAACACTTCCATGCCTTGTAGTTCTTTTGCTTTCTCTTCTTTTTCTCTCTACTACCCTCCATCTCCACCTCCTCCTCCTCCTCCCCAGTATTATCCATATCAGGTGACCCAGAGGGCACAGCTGACTCCTCCCTGGACACCAACACCACCATCAAACATGGCCCTGATGGACCCTTTGATCCAGCCATACAATGCGCTGACACTTTAGGAAGCCCGTCGCCAGCGACGCCGCCCGCTAGCCAGATCAACAAGGACAACCAAGCCACCGACTTGGGGTTACCTGAAGAAGTTAACAACTGAAGCCCAGCAGATGGTAGAAAAGCAAGAAGTGGAAGCTACTCTCTCAGCCAAGTCGGAGGACTCTGAGTAAATCGGCAAAAGAAACTTTCATTTGGTAGAAAAATGTTACTGTGGTTTGATTTCTCACTTATTGCTGTTTTGCATTGCCATTGTTTTATTATTCTTACTAGTTTTAAAAATGTTATGTTCAAGTTTTCAAATGTTTTGGGTTTTGCACTGGCATTGTTTTGTTATTGTTTTAATAGCCAGAGTTTTGTTCTTGATGCTTAAGTTTGATGCTTAAGTTTTACCGTCATTATGGTAGCTTAAAAAAAACTCTCATTATAGTAGCTTAAAAAATAAAAGAAGGGTGAGATGTGGGGAGCTGATATAGGGTTAAGCCTCAGACTGACCTGTTGGTAAAGTCACAAACAATTCCCAGCTTAGAGGGCACAGTCCTCTTAGCATAATTAGGCTTGACCCTATGAGGCTCTCTAGATCTTATCTGGGAGCTAATGGGCTGAGGGAAGTGCAGGAAGTGGCCAAAACAAGTGAAACTCACAAGAACTGTGTAACTATGGAAACCACTACCTTGTTTACCTGTCACTATAAAATAAAGGCTCAGTTTGCCTGGGGATCTTTCTCTGTGGCCTCAGCCAGGTACAGGGAAGATCCACAGAGACTAGAGAAAGCTAGAGAGTCCTGAACGCTGACTCCGTCCACACCTTTGGGAACCACTGGACCTGATGGGCTGGATCCCAGCATTTTGTTGCGGGAGGAATTCTAGCAAGGTAGTTTAAGAGGCCTGCGATGGATGGTGGAGCTGGGATTGAACTGGGATTTGCTTTTCTGGGCCCCCTCTCAGAAGCGACTAGCCAGCCCCCAGCTCTGGGAGGCTCGTTCTCCCGCGGTGGTAGGAATTCAGAGCCTGGTGCCCCAGGAGCCGTGTGTGGGACGTCGGTGGCGGGTGTCCGGGATAACGCCACCTCCGGAGCCCGCTCCGCGCCCCCGCCCCTCCCCATCCTCCGCCACGCTGTCACTCTCCATTAGTGCTAACAGGCTCCAGACGAAGCGGCCCGGCTCGGGGTTAATGCAATCGGCGCG
>NW_006300373.1:3652416-3666085 GCF_000327345.1 Myotis davidii
AGCCCCTGCAGGCGCGCAGGGCCGGGGAGCTGCTGGTGGTGAAGGAGCGCAACGGGGTGCAGTGCCTGCTGGCGCCCCCCGGGCGCGAGGAGCCGCCCCGGGAGACCTGGGGCAAGAAGGTCGACTTCCTGCTGTCGGTGGTGGGCTTCGCGGTGGACCTGGCCAACGTGTGGCGGTTCCCGTACCTCTGCTACAAGAACGGCGGCGGTGAGCCCCGCGGGCCGGGGTGTGGGCTGGGGAGGCTGCCTGTGCAGCAGTGGCTGGGAGGGGGCCTGGGATACACACCCAGGGGAGGAGGAAGCGCACGGGCAAGTGTGGGGCGCAGGCAGGGACCGGGCACGGCTCACAGAAAAAGCATTGGAGTTCCTGGTGGAAGAGGGAAATCGAGGCATGAACTTGGACAGTGACCGGCGCTTGGCTGGAAGGAGGGGATCCGGCACAGGTTGGGTGAGGATCCCTGACGTTTGATGGTCCACAGGAAGGGGGTGGAGATTTGGAAAGCTCTGGAAGGGGCGCTAAAGTGCACAGCAGGTGACAGCCAGCCACAGGGGGTCTCTAAACCCAGCACCCCCAGCTTGAGAGAGCACCCGGCTTCCTGCACTCAGGGACAGAGACGCACAAATAGGGACCAGTGTCAGAGAGAACCCCACTCACAGGTGGTGTTTGGCTGGAGGGGCCAGAGGGCACAGGCCAGGAGGGATTGGGGACTGGGATGGGGTCCTGGCACCATGACAGCGTGGAGGGGGCTGGGGCCTGGGAATACAGCCAGGCTCTCTCCTCCCGCTCCGTGCTGGGGGACAGACCCCCCTGCCCTGGGATGAGAGCCTAGAGACGAACTGCAGCCCCACACAGGATACCGGGGCCTTTGCTCCTCGGTGCCCAAACCCCTCGTCCCGCCCCTTTTGCTGGGATGAGCTAAGGGGTGCCCTGCAGAAAGCCCGGGGGAAATGACGTAGAGGCAGAGGTTGGTGCAGGGGGACCCAGGTCTGGAAACCTCTCTATCCACTGCACCATCCTGCCTGGCAGAGGCGCTGGCTCAGGATTCCAGGGGGGCACAGGAAAGGCAGGGAGAGGGTTGGGAACTGGGCGTGAGGGCCCGGGACCCCGCTGTTTGCTTCAGTGCACGCGCTAGGCACTCGCTTGTCGCTCTGGGTGGAAATGGGACACGATGCAGACAGAGGTGAACACTTTTGCACGTTGGGCTGCTGGGGGTTTAAGTCCAGGGCCCCTCAGACCCAAGGAGGGAGGACCTACAGATCCCACGCCGTTTCAGCAGGGACTTGATGAATGAAGGGCAGACTGAGAGACCCTAGACCAGTGGTCGGCAAACTGCGGCTCAGCAACCACATGCGGCTCTTTGGCCCCTTGAGTGTGGCTCTTACACAAAACACCGACTTCTGCGCGTGAGCCATGAAGTTTCAATCGCACTGTATGTGCGCGCCCACACGTGGTATTTTGTGGAAGAGCCGCACTCAAGGGGCCAAAGACGAAGTTTCAATCGCACTGTACGTGCATACCCGCACGTGGTATTTTGTGGAAGAGCCACACTCAAGGGGCCAAAGAGCCGCATGTGGCTCGCGAGCCACAGTTTGCTGACCACAGCCCTAGACCGCACCATCCAGCATGACCTCACGCTTGTCCCTGGGCAGCGGAAGGCTCCATCATGAGTCAGCAATCTCGATCGGGTCCTTCCCAGGGAGCCCCAGAGCTAGGCTCCGTTGGGTCCTCCAGATCATTCCCCCTCCCCACCTGCCTGCCAGGAGCTGTAGCTGCTCAGGGCTTCGCTGCCACAAGTTGTTTTCATTGTTCTAAGTGTGGAAACCGAAAGCAGCCTGGGTCTGGGTGGCCAGGTGGACACAGTGGCTGGATGGACATTCTGGAACTTTCCCTGGCACTGTGTGCACTTGGCTGTGGCCACCAGCACCGAGTGTCTGCCGTGTGCAGGGTGGCATGCCAGGTGCCCTGGGCACAAGATGGAGCATAGATTTCCATCTTATAAAATATTTTTTTATTGATTTCAGAGAGGAAGAGAGAGGGAGAGAGAGGTAGAAACATCAGCGATGAGAGAGAATCATTGATCGGCTGCCTCCTGCATGCCCCACACTGGGGATCAAGTTCACAATCCGGGCATGTGCCCCAACTGGGAATCGAACCGTGATCTCCTGGCTCATAGGTTGACAATCAACCACTGAGCCACACTGGCCAGCAGGTTCCCATGTTGAAGGGACGTGATCAGGAAGCCCCTCGCCTAGGCTGGCTAGCCCTGCCCGCAGCCCATCCCGACTTGTTCGGTCATTTGTCTGTTGACACCTTGAGAGCAGAGACCGTGGCTTTGTGAATTTTCCACCCCCAAGATAAGGCCTAGATGCCAGGACTGTGGTAGGAGGTGCCCAGCAAACGTCTATGGGATGAACGCGTTCATACGAGGACCTTACGCCTCTCTAGGAGGAGCAGACCCGCTGGTGGCACCTCACAAGTGAGGCGCCGCTGTGGGCTGGGGCGAGATCAGGAGCCTGTTGCTAACGCCCAGCTCTTTGCCTCTGGGGGATGCAGCCAGCCTCCGTCTCCTCATCTGTCAAGTGGAAACCATGCTGCTCAGCTCAGAGCTTGTTGTGAGGACGGAGCGCGCCCCGGGGAGCCAGGCAGGGAGGATGGCCTCCGTCCAGGTCGCGGTGCCTCCTCGTTGACATCCTCACGATGACCTGGGCGACCGGATGGGCGGGGGAGAGGGGGGAGGCAAGCACTGCTGCGGGAAGCCTGGGGTGGGGGGGGAGCTGTGGGTGGTGCTCAGCTTCTGGGAACGGGAGGGGCATGGTCAAGCCTTGGGGGGTAGAAGGAGATATTCTAGTTGATGGCGAATGGAAGTGGGGTCACTCAGAGACACGTGTGAAGGCTGAAGGACAAGATGGGAGCGGAGAGGGTGCAGAGGCAAGTCGGGGCCTGGCCGTGGAGACCTCGGGCACCAGGCTAGGGTGGGGAGGTATCACCCGTGAATTTCCATGTCTGGCTAGGATGCCCCTGGTTGGCACAACGCAGCAGGGCAGCTGCCATCTCCGAGCCCAAGGTGGCTCCTTTTCTAACTTACTCCTCACCCAGCTCTGTTACCCCGGGCGTGGCCCTGCCCCTCTCTGAGCCCAGGTTCCCCCACTGCCGCTGGAGGTGAGCTCAGAGGACTCCCAAGGTCCACCCCTCTCCTGGCCCAGAGCTGTGCTCCAGCCCGGACTCACCGCCCTGTTCCTTGGCAGCCCCTGGTCATTCCTCTGGTGCCGGGATGAACACGGTAACGCTCCGCGGCCAGTGGTCCGTGGCGTCGCAGACGGGAGGCCGCTGTGATATGATAGAGGTGCCGTAGGTCAGACCCCTGGCTACTATCTCCTGCATGACCTGCTGGGAGAGATCAGCCAGCCGCTGGAGTACAGGTGTGTGGGAGGCTTCCGGTTGGGGAAAGGCACTCTAGAACATTCCAGGGCTCCATCACAACCTTCTCCAGCAGGGAGGCAGTGGGGCTGTCTCCAGGGTTCTCCATCGCCCCTCGGCACCTGTGGGCTTGGGCGTGGCCTGTTCCCGGGCAAGGACCGGGCCAGTGGGCTGGGTCCCTGCATCTGCCTCCCTGCGGGGGGCGAGGCCACTGGGAACCATCCTTTGCAAGCGGCTGCTTCCCTGTGACAGGTCGTGCCGACGGCTCTTTAGGTCCAGACAGACCTGGGTCTGAACCCGGGCCTGACATTTCTGGGAGATGTGGCTTTGGACAGTCCCTCGTCCGCTCTGGACCTCAGGTTCCTTGTGCAGAAAGCAGAGGAGCTGTGCCTCCCTGTCGGTGAGGTGTCGTGACAGAGAGTATACACAGGACGCCCCGCACCGCGTAGGAGCTCGGTAAACGGAGTTGTTACACTGGGTGTTACTGGTCAGTGATTTCTAACCATCGGCTGGACCCAGGAGTAGGGCAGGGTCCTGCCTTTGGAGGGAGCAGAGCTGATTCTAAGAGGACAGAGGCGAAGGGAAAATGATGGGAGTAGTCATGCTTGGGCCTGGGGAATTATTCATTATTCATTAAGAATGGAGGCTGGGTATTGCTCTGTATTCCGACCCTCGCCCGGAGAATGGGGACTAATGTTCCCTCCACCATTCATGGGGCCCAATGGGGTCCTGGGTCCCAAATGGGGTTCCCCTCCTTTCCCAAGTAAGTTCCAGGTCTCAGGTACCCACAGCCCGATAGGGACTCTCTTGGCCAAAATAGCTGGGGTTGTTGAGGCCAGGCAGGAGGTGGTGGCCGGTGCCGCGGGCAGCAGTTTGCAAACTCAGTGCCCTCACCGCTGGCCTGGCCGTCAGGGTGCTGTCTACACCCGGAGCTCGGCAAGCCAAGTTCAGGTCAGATGCCCACGAGCCAGTCAGCTGGGGTGGCCCATCGTCTGACAGGTTTGCAGCAATGAGACCCGCACTGGGGGCTGGAGCTGGGACCTGGGGTCGAGGTCACCAGCATGATTTGGCCCGTGGCTCTGAGCGGGTCCAAGCGTCTAGAGGGGCCCTTCCCAGCCAGATGGGATTTCACGGGGATCAATGTTACCTCCTACCCTGCGGTCCCAACTGCCTAGGTCACGGCATGAGGGGAGAAGGCCCAGGGCTCTCATTAGCTGCGTGTAAGTCACTGCCGGCATCCGTTTATTTACCCAAAAAACATTTACAAAAAGAATGCCCATCGTGTGCCAGGAACATCAAGATGATGGCCTGTAGTCCAGTCCTGACATTGTCTACTCGCTGTGAGTGGGGAACCCCACAAGGCCGTCCACACTTCAGCTCCCCGTCGCTCACCGGCTGCGATCGGGGCTTCCCACCGTCCCATCTTCAGATTTGATCATTTGCTTGAACAGCTCAGAGAACCCAGTAAAAACCGTATTTACATTTACCCGTTTATTAGAAGGGAGACTGATGAGCCGCCAGATAAAGAGGTACATGGAGTGAGGTCTGGAAGGACCCCAAGTACTGCAGCTTCTGTCCCCAGGAAGTCGGGGTGCGCCAACACCTGGCACGTGGACATGTCCGCCCACCTGGGAGTCCTCCCAGCTCTGTCGTTCGGGGTTACGTGGCGGCTTCATCACCCAGACGTGGTCCCTATTCCGTCCATCACCAGCCTGTCTCCTCCCCAGGGGCTGGGGGGCGGCCAAAAGCCCCCAATCTTCTAATCAGGGCTTAGTCTGTCTGGCGGACCGTCACCATGCAGCAGCCCCCCGAGCCATTTCACCAGAACAAGGGACACTGCTACCCCCAGAAAATTCCAGGGGGCCTGGGAGCTCTGTTAGGCCTTCCTGTTACCCACATCTCGGGGGAGAGTGCCAGGGATTTGGGAGCTCTGTGTCAGGAACACGGAGCGGAGAGCAAATACATACATTTCTTATTATGTCAGAGGGGCCTGCCCTGGGCCATAGAGAGCGCCCCCCCCCCCCAACCCTCCGCTCTCCCCTCCTACTCTTCTCACTGCAGTCAGAGCCAGGCGGGCCGGCCCACCACACCCAGGTACCCCAGGACCTTGGAATTCCCTGCCCAGGCACCCGACTCCCTCCGGCTCCCCGTGGCCCTTTTGCCTGGCTCCTTCGCAGCATGGACTGTGCCAGACGCTGGCTCAGTCCCAGGCCTGAGGGGAGGCCGGGGCCCACTCTCAGCCCACTCTCCGCAGAGGCTGAAGCCTGGCGCCTCTCTGGTTGGAGCTGAGGTGGGGAAAAGGGGGAGCCGGGCAAACAGGGCTCCCCAGTTCGGCCACTTTCCAGGGCGGAGACCTACGGAGAGCTGCGGGCTCCAAACTGGAACTTCACACTCGCCCCATGGCCAAGGGCTGGTCATGAAGACAGGAGGGGAGAACGTGTGTTATTTACCAGCTGTGGCCTGGCGCGTCCTCTTGCATCTGTAGCCGCGAGAGCCTTTGTCCCCCAAGCCGGGGTCCGGCCACAGGCTGGGAGCAGCTCTGTCTTCTCTTGTCACCTTACTCCCCATGCACTTGGCCTTCACTGTGCCGTGGGATGTGTGCGGAGCAGGGAGAACCCAGCTGCCCTCGGCACTGAGCTGGGTTTTGTTGGGACTCTCGTGAGAGCCTTGGGCAGAGGCAACCGGGGAGCAGGGCTGTGGGCACTTGGGCGCCCGGAGAACAGCTCTTGGGGGGGGGGGTTGCTCCTCCAAATACGAAGGTGTGGCTGCAACTCAGTTCCGGGAATCGTGCCCTCCGTAGTCTGGGATGCTGGTCCAGCTAGGTCTCAGGGGACCCTCCTCTCCTTCCCGCAGCCCCTCCCTGGTCACACTCCCTCCCCCACCCCTTCATTCCCCACTGGCCTGGGCCCTTGGCCCCCTGCTGCCCCCCTCCCTGGGGCCTGCATGAAAGGGAAGGTCTGTACTTACAGAAGTTTGGCACAGACTCCCCTGTGGCCTCCTCCTGGCGCTTCACAGTGCGCTTGTGTGTTGAAGGCTGGGAGGGTCCTGTGAGAAACACATCTGTGTAGCTTTGATTAACCCAGATTTTACTAAATTTGATGACAGACGCTCGTTATGATATTACCACGGCCACTACGGTTGTGACTGCCGTTGTGATGATTTGCACTAATCACCCTGCGTATCCCCTATGTGCCTGCCGCACAGTCCCCCTCTGGGAGTGGCGGGGTGGGCGGAGGGATGAGGACCCTCGCAGCTCTGGGCCCTGGCGCGCTCCACGGGGCAGGCCCGGGCTGGGCCGGGGCCTGTGGGGTCAGGCTCCACCTCTGTGTCCTGCAGGTGCCTTCCTGATCCCGTACACGCTGTTCCTCATCATCGCTGGGATGCCCCTCTTCTACATGGAGCTGGCTCTGGGCCAGTTCAACCGGGAAGGGGCAGCCACAGTGTGGAAGATCTGCCCGTTCTTCAAAGGTAAAAGATGGGGCTGGGGGCACCCGAGGTTGTCCAGAAACACTTGTGTGGCGCCCCCCGGAGAATCTGCCCCAGGGGGGGATCCGAGGCAGACTGCCTCTCCTGTGGGATCCGGTGCGTGTGTCCCCCGTGCACAGTTACCTGGAAGGCATTGGGTATTTCAGGAGTAGTTTTGGCCTAGAGCAGGGGTGGACAACCTTTTTGCGAGTGCGTGCCAAAACCAGCAAAATCTCTGACTCAAAATTCTTCTGCGTGCCAACCCTGATTTTTTGAGAACATGTTACGCCTACTTGATATCTCTTAAGGTGCACGTATGTGAAGAACCTTGAAGAAATAATAAAATTCATTCGAGCGACAAAAATACAGTATATGATGATGAAAAGTACAAGAGATATGCACGAGCTACTACTTTCGTCCGTCAGGCTACTCCTATTACGAGACTTAACAAAATTCATCACTGAGAACAGAGATTCACAATTGTAAATGGAAGATTATAAGAGAGGGTTTCGAGTGCCAGCGAAAGTTACTGGCGTGCCATGTTTGGCACGCGTGCCAGGGGTTGCCCACCCCTGGCCTAGAGAGTCTGCAAACCCGATTTCCCAATTCAGCCGAGTGACTAGAGGAGGGTGCCCCTTTCGGGAAATGCAGACGTGTCAGAGGTGCCCAGCACACGTACCACCGCTCGCTACTCTCCCTCCCCTGGTAAATGGGGACATTGATCACAGAGCCGTCCGGGCTCAGCCAGCAAGCTGCCTCGCAGTCCTTACCACAACAGCCACAACGAGTGGATCACAGCTGGGATAGGAGAGGAAGCCCGCTTGCCTCTGGGACTTAGGGCACATCTGGAGGAAACGGCCATGGCAACTGCCATTTCTTGGCCCCTTTGATGCTGTGAGAAGGACGCTGAGTAAGAATCGGTGTCTCCCACGCACAGCTGCGGGAGCTGGGCCCAGGGGCACCGGGCACCAGTGTGACTCCTCCGAGCCTCTTCTCTGTTGCCGTGTGTCTCTGAGTGCCTCCTGTGTACTCTGAACTGTAGGTGACACAGGCTGGCACAAGACGCTCACAAGACATGAGTGTATTATTTAGGAGCTATTCTCTTCTTTCCAGAAACCCCACTCCAAGTGGCTCGACTGTAAAAGAGAATGTATTGGCTGATGATTTGGTAAAGTCCAGGAATTTCCGGCTAGCTAGCTTCAGGTATAGCTTGATCCAGGTTCTTGAATAATTTATCTGGAGCCTCTCCCGTTCTTTCTCAAGTCTTTTTCATCAGCGTTAGCGTCACTCTCAGGCACACTCTCCCTAAACACGGGCGAAGCTGGCCATCAGCAACAAGATTAAATGCCACCAAGTTGATCAGTGACAAAATAAAACAAAAACATCCTTATGTCATCATAGCTTTATTCAAGGTTCCAGAAAGGACTCTCATTGGCTTGATGTGAGCCATGTGCTCATCTACCAGCCAATCACTGCGGCTGTGGGGAAGCAGAGCTCTGATTGGCCAGGCCTGAGGCATGTGCCTACAGCTACAAGAAGAGAGTAAGGGATGGGCCTCATTAAGCCTTATAAGATCAGAATACTTACGGCTTCTCTCTTAAGCCATGCTGAGCAGGCAAAAACACATCTACGGGGGACAAGGGCCATAGAACTAGCCCTGTAGGAGCTCCTGATATGTTCAGGAAGATGAGGTTGGCACATAACACAGGCGCTTGCAAATAGGACCCCAAGAACACAGGGGCTGAAGTTCTGACCAGCGAGGGTTGGTTTGTGGGTCCCCAGAAGCAGGTCCTGAGACAAAGGCTTCCATGTAAGGAGTTATTTGGGGAGGTGATCCCAGGAAACCCCACTAGGGGAGAGGGAAGGGGAGGCAGGCAACAAGCCAGCCCCACCGCGGGCCCAGGGAGCATCCCCACGCCTCGGTGTTCTCCTGCCCGAGGCGAGGAAGCTGGGGCACCTAGGCTCCAGTGGGGACATTAAGGTCCTGGCACATCTGGCCTGCCCGATGTGCGGGCCTAGGGGACTCCACGGGCCAGAGAGAGCCCTTGGGCAGAGGGGTGGTGGGTGCCTAGGAGATACAGATGGGGCTGTGACAATGCGACAGAACAAGAAAGGTATGTGTCGGATGGTGCAGTGGTTGGAGTAGCCCTCCCACCCCCCAGGAGAGCTGGCTCTGGGCCAGGCCTGGGGAACCCCGCTGAGCCCCTCTGCCCCCCACCCAGGAGTCGGCTACGCCGTGATCCTCATCGCCATCTACGTCGGCTTCTACTACAACGTCATCATCGCCTGGTCCCTCTACTACCTCTTCTCCTCGTTCACCTTCCACCTGCCCTGGACCGACTGCGGCCACCCCTGGAACAGCCCCAACTGCACCGACCCCAAGCTCCTCAACGCCTCCATGCTGGGCAACCACACCAAGTACTCCAAGTACAAGTTCACGCCGGCCGCAGAGTTTTACGAGTGAGTCCTCCACCCACGTCCTGTCCCCCTCTGCTGGGCGGACCGGAGCCAAACGCTCAGGAAAACCGCAGTGGGAGGGGGGCACGCTGGTCATCCTTCGTGATGGGCACTGCCCTGGGGTAGGAGCTGAGGGTACAGCCCTGGACACGGCAGTGGGAGGAGCGTGGGTTCTGGCGGAGGGGAGTGGGGCGGGGAGACAGTCCCCATACACGTCCCCCAGGCCCCGCTGTGAGCAGAATGTAGCAGAAAAAGATGACACCCGTCAGCGCGGGGCTGAGTGGAAGCAGAATCTAAGGCTATTTTAGCAGCTTTCCGCTCTGCAGACTTCCCCTTCCCTCCCCTCCCCTTCGCTCCCCTCTCTTGTTAAGCCCCCGCCCCAAGCTTCATAGCTACCATGAGCCAGGCACCAAGCATCCCTTCCCATCCAAGGCCCATTGAGTCTTCGCGGTTCGTGTTGGTGGTAGTTATTCCCATTTCACAGATGAGAATGTGGAGGCCCAGTTTTTAGGTAAGAGGCAGAGCTGGGACCAGAACCCAGGTTGTCTGCGTCAAGGCCCTCACCCCGTGCACGGGCCGCCCTCCTGCCCTCCTTATCCTGTCATCGGGGTGTATTGGGGGCAGGTGTGCCGGACCCTGTGGGGTGACAGGACTCCATCCCGCGCCTCCCTTTCTCACCTGGAGCCTCCTTTTGTGAGCTCCCAAGTCACCAAGCCACGGCTGCTTCTGCGTTTTGTTTTTAATGGCACATGGCCATGTTAGCCAGATGTTTCTGCTTTAAAAGCCATCCCAGCTCCGTCTGGGGACCAGCAAGCAGGACTCGGAGTGCCAGCCCTGAGGAGGTTAGTGGTTGCTCTTTTCTCAGCGCCTGCTGGCCAGCGCTGTTGCCATCTTGTGCTCATTGGAGCTGAGGGATTGCGCCGATCATCCAAGGAAACAAAACCGCTATTCTCTGCAGGCTCCGCGCCCGCAGCCAGACAGCCGGCAGCTAAAAGCAGCTGAGGCTCAGACCTTCCTGTCAGAGGGCGCCCTTGGGGAGCACGCCGGGCGGGCAACCGAGAACTCTCCCCCTGCCTGATCCTGGGGGGAGAGAAGGGAGACGCCCCCTCCGCCCTACCACCCATCAACACCCGCGCTTAAATGTCAAGTGAGAAACGAAGCCCATTTGGCCCGCAGACTGTGGAAAGCCTGGACCGTGTACTTGCCGATTCACTTTCATTAACTTTCTGGAAAAACGGCAACAAATCCAAGCAACATGTGCGAACAGCCCCCAAGGCCTGGGCCTGCTGGAGAGGGGCTAGGGGGGCGGGGGGGGCGGGTTGCATTCCTTCATCAGCTCGGAGTCTAGCCTGTTATCCCAGGGGCCTGGCAGGGGGCATTTCTGCCACCGGATTGGAGGCTAGAGGTGTTCAACACTTAGCCCGTAGAGCAGTTCAAAGCAGAATGAAGTCAGATGGGTCCAGCCGCTGATTCCGGTTCTGTCATTTTAGATACGTTTAGTGTCTGCCATCCCCCCCTTATTATATTCCCCCCTCCCCCCCTTTCTCTCTCTCTCTCTCTCCATAGGAAAGGGGCCTGAGTCAGGGCATCATTTCTGAGTTGAGACCAGCAGGATGAGAAGGTTGTCAAGCAGACAAATCGGGCTGGGAAGCGTGTTCTGGCCCAAAGCACTGAGCGCCTAATGTGATTAGGGGATGACACTGGCTGGCCACTGCCAGGAGCCACAGGCAGGGTGCGGTGAGGGAGGGCTGCCCTGGACCCAGGCCCACTGCGAAAGGCCCCGGATTCTGAAAGGCTGACGTTTTTGTGCTGCAGACGAGGATTTCGCAAACTCGAGACTTTTGACATTTGGGGCTGCATCCTTTTATGTTGGGGGTGAGGGAGGACCGTGCTGGGCACGTTGGGTGTGTAGCAGCATCCCTGGCCTCTGCCCACTAGATACCATGGGAAGTCTCCCACGTGACTTACTGGTCCCATAGGGCAGTCCTGGGCACAGGCTGGGATGGACAGAACAGTCCCCGATGGTGCGGGACTGTGGCCAGGCAGCCCAGGGCCCATCTCCCTCACTGTGCACCTTCGGGCTGGCCTGGGGCCCAGGTTTTGGGTGTCCTCCCTGACGGATGGCGTCTTCCCTGGCCCCGTCCCCGTCCTCCTGGCAGGCGCGGCGTCCTGCACCTCCATGAGAGCGGCGGGATCCACGACATCGGCCTGCCCCAGTGGCAGCTCTTGCTCTGCCTGATGGTGGTGGTCGTCGTCCTGTTTTTCAGCCTCTGGAAAGGCGTGAAGACGTCAGGAAAGGTAACGCCTGTTTCGCGTTCAGTCGGCCTCAGAACAATTCACTTTTTCTCGCTGCAACTGTTAGTCGGTGAAAAGAGAAGGTGGAACGGGACGCGAAAGCCTGGGTTTGCTCCCAGCTCCGCCCCTGTCTCCCTGGGAGACTTTGGACAAGTCCCTTCCCTTCCCCAAGCCCAGGCTCCCCAACAGGAGGGGGGGGCTCCAAGCAGACCAGGGCTCCCACACGTTTCCACCCAAGCTCCTTTCAGGGACTTGGGGACAGGACACCCAAGGGCCTTGGGGACAAGCCCGTTGGTCGCTGGCCACAAAAAGCGACCTGTTGACCTGTGTTTAGTGGACCTTGAATTCTGGCCTGACGCTTCTTGCACATGTTCCCTCCTACTTATGGCTTCGCTATAAAGCCAGTCATTCCCCCTTCGGAATGTTTTAGTGAAAGAGAATGCTCTACTTTCCTAATGCCACGACCCTTTAACCCTTTAAGTGCCAACCAATATCCTAGGAACTATGCTAAAATTGCCAAGGTATTTTTGCTGATTTTACAGCAGTTTAGGAAAAAAAATTATGGATCGCAAGTAAATGAAGTTACATATTCAAAAACTTAAGGAAACCTTTACTACACTGACATATTTAGCAATATCATCATCACTAATAAAAGCAGACTTAGAACTGGACGCCATTTCGAAGCTGTGATAGTGCTCCTGGTGCTTTTGGCGAAAGACAGGAGGAGCACGATCGCGCTCCCCGGCACTCTAGGGGTTAATAATGCAAACTTTCAGAAGCTCTGGGAATGGGGCCAAGTAATCTGTATTTTAACAATCATCACCAGATTATTCTGATGCATGCTTAGGGTGGGCAAACTTTTTGACTCGAGGGCCACAATGGGTTCTTAAACTGGACCGGAGGGCCGGAACAAAAGCATGGATGGAGTGTTTGTGTGAACTAATATAAATTCAAAGTAAACATCATTACATAAAAGGGTACGGTCTTTTTTTTTTTAGTTTTATTCATTTCGAACAAGCCGGATCCGGCCCACGGGCCGTAGTTTGCCCGCGGCTGGGCTAGTTAGTAACAGAGCGCATTGCACACAGTATAAAGGAAGTGCTGCCTGGAGGACCTGGTGTTTTAGCGGAGCATCTATATGTTTATGGGTATTTTGTCTCAACACAGAAGGTATTTCGTACCATGAGGCCTCATGGTCACAGAAATGTAAGAGGCTGCGTCAGTGGAGGAAGGAAATTCTTTCTACTGAGAGGGTCTGCAAAGACCCCGGGGGAGGTGGCGTCTGGGCTGGGTCTCTAAGGACAGGTGTAGGTGGAGACAGGATAGAGGGAAGGGGTTTTCAGTGGGTGGAACAGCCTGAGCAAAGGCAGAGGTGCAGAGGTCCAGGCCTGTCTTGTCCGGCCTCTCGGTGCCTTTCCTGGGCAGCAGGGGAAGGGCTGTCCTGGTCTCCGCAGGTGGAAGAGCTGAAGGTGTAGAAGCCTCACTATTGCCGCTGACCTGGGGGGGCGGGGCAGCACCCCAGGCTGCACCCATAGAGCCTGCCCCACCCCATTTAGCACTTGGCCAGGGCAGAGCGTGAGCTGTCTGCATGGAGAGCGATGCTGAAGGGAGAAGGAGCTGAGTGCGCTCGGTCCCTCTGTGCGAAGGGACCTCCGGAGGAGTCATCACCCGGTGGGAGTCACGAGGGTGGGGCCCCCGCGCAGCCCCTCACGTGGAAACACGTCAACAGAAGCCGCAGTCCCCATTTGCGTCAGGGCCCCGGCCCGCGGGGAGGGACTGCACGTAGGACATTCCTGTGCCCTGTCTCTAATTGTTTTCATAAACCTCTGGCTCCGGAGGCAAACAAGAGCGAGCGTTGCTTATTCCTTCCAGCTTGCTTCTGGAACGGAGCTTTCCGCAGCTGCCCCACAGCATGGAGCAGCCCGAAATGAATCGCACATGTTCACACTTCCTGCCTTGGCACGTGCAAGCTCCGTGCCTGGGAAGATGTGTGCTCCATTGCCCGCGTGTGGGACGGTGGGGGGAGGGTGCGCTC
>NW_006300373.1:3666118-3677139 GCF_000327345.1 Myotis davidii
GCTTGACCCATGGACCACCTCAGGGCAGAAGGTGGAGGTCTGACTCAGGAGGTAGCCCCCAGGGAGCCGGGCTGGCCATCCGGGGGTCCTGCCTGCCTCCCCATCTCACAGCCCTTGGCTGACCTGGCTCTTAGCAGCCACAAGCCTAGGAAGCTGGCACCTGCCTGTGGACCTGGAAGATACTTAGGGGCCATCTGCGCCCATCTGCTTGTAGAAATGGGGAAATGGGGGCCGAGAGAGGGACGGGGGATTCAGAGTGACCGTTGGCAGGGCCAGAGTTAAACCTGGGTCTCAGATATACAACTGAGTGAGTGAGCACGTGGCCTGGTGGTCAGACCGCCCGGGCTGGAGTCCAGGTGCTCTCCCTTCTCCTGGGTGACCTCGGGGTGAGTGGTGCTCGCTTGGCTTTAGTGTCTCCAGCTGCAAAGTATTGATCGTGCCGGCCTCTGGGGCTGTTGGGAAGATGGAGCGAGGGGTCCCCAGTGCAGGGCTGGCAGATGGAAGCTGCTCAATAAATGATCCTTGTCCCTCTTTGTCCCTATCATCAGTCCCCTTGCCAGTGCTCAGTGTGGTTTTTTTAATATTTACTTAAAAATATTATAACCATATTTTTATTGATTTCAGAGAGGAAGGGAGAGGGGGAGAGAGAGAGAGAGAAACATCAATGATGAAAGAGAATCATGTATTGGCTGCCTCTTGCACGCCCCACACTGGGGATCGAGCCCACAACCCGGACATGTGCCCTGGCTGGGAATTGAGCCATGACCTCCTGGTTCATAGATCGACGCTCAACCACTGATAGCCATGCCGGCAGGGGCACTTTGGGGGATGGGAAAAGGCAGAGCACCCTCTCCACTCCTGGCAAAGTTATGGGGTCAGGGAGAAAGCTGGACCAATTCAAAGCCATCCTGAGTTCTAGAGTCTTTAAAGGAAAGATCCTTTTTGTTAACGTTTGAGGTCAAGTCGTAATCCTAGCCGAGTCTTCTCACTAATTTGTCGGCCCAGGCTGGCCGGGCTGGCTTTAGTGACCCTGGGACCCCGTTACGATGAAGAGCATCATTTTCGTAGGAACGATGAATGGGCTAAAATATTTACAGCTCAGCATTTTCTATTTTCTTTTTTTTCTCAGCCCGCCACTCCCCACCACACCAACCCTTCCCACCCTCAGCATTTTCTTAAGTAACATCAGTGCGTTCCCCTCACCCCATGAGTCTTAGGATGTCTTCATTATTAGTGCAAATGTCCCTAAACCCCAGCTCAGGGGATCACCAATGAGAAATCACTGGAGGTTTGTGCCACGCCAGCACGGGCAAGGGTGACCCTGAGTGGGGACGGCTGAAAGGCTTAGAAAAGACAGACGAGAGAATGAAAGCCGGGTCTCGGTGGGACGCTGCTTCTCTGAGAGACAGTGACGCCGCCCACAAGCCGTGTCTTACTTTTATAGCATATGCCATGAGGCAAAGGAAGGGTGTGATCAAGATGTTTACAACATTCTCCTGGGTTTCAGTCCTACTCAACTACATGCACCTGAATTCTATCAAGCCCACATCACTCAGGCACGTGAGGCCATGTGTTCGGACCGTAGGTTCAAGCTCACAACCGTAGCTGTTGGCTGTAATTGTGCTGGGAGGGCCCTGCCCTCCAAGCTGGGACTTGCACGTGGCCACGTGAGGACTGTGCCCTCTCATCAGTCCAAGGCTTGAACCTGTCCAAACACTGTAGCTTGTATCATCTCTGTCTTAGGGGAGACCTTAGAGGTGACCTTGAGCAGTGCTTCTCAACCTTTAGTGCTCATAAGAATCACATGGCGGGCTTGTTAAAACTCACATGCCCGGCTCCCTCCCTGAGAGTGATTCTGTGGGGACGAGGCGGGAATTGCATTTCTGACATGCTCCTGGGTGCTGTTGCTGCTGCTGGTGCAGGGGCCTCACCTTACGTGGTTGGCAAAATGCGGCTCGCGAGCCACATGCGGTTCTTTGGCTCCTTGAGTGTGGCTCTTCCACAAAATACCACGTGCGGACGCACGTACAGTGTGATTGAAACTTCGTGGCCCATGCGCAGAGTTCGGCTTTCGGCCTGGGCGAGTCTATTTTGAAGAAGTACCGTTGATATTTGGCTCTGTTGACTAATGAGTTTGCCGACCACTGCCCTAGGCGATCCTTTGCCTCATGCCTGGATCCGAGCAAGGCTTACACACCTGCAATGACAGGGACCTCAACCCCTTCCCGGGCAGCTCATTTCCTCCGTAGAGAGCTCTATTCGTTAGAAAGCTCTTCTTCTAATGGAGCCAAGGTCTTCCTCATTGGGAGTATTAGCCATTGATTTCGGCACCTGGGGACCATGCAAATTCTAATCTGTCTCCACAGAAACACAGGGTGGAGAAGAACTGGGATTTGAGGGGATAGAGAGCAGGGTCTTCCCCTGGGGCTGATGACTCTTGCCAAAACCAATGGACCCCTCGTTGTTCTTTTCATCTCATGCTCAGAGATAGACCAAGTCTGGCTCCTCGTGGCCAGAGAGTCACTGCAAGTTGCAAATCTGGGAGCAGAGGAGCCTGGGGTGGGGCTGACACAGCCCAAGGGCCCCCTCCCCTCACCCAGCGTGCAGACAGGGCGCACGTGAGCATGAGCGAGCTATTGGCCAAGGATCCAACAGCCTCCCCCTCAACACAAGCTCTTAGGCAGCAGAACGCCCCTGCCATCGATTCTGAGAACTTTCAACAAGACTCCGATCGTTGACTTGGAACACGTGTGCATGGGCAAAGCTTCTTGATGCTTGACTGCAGTCGGGGTCAGTTTAGTCATGCCCTGGTGTATTCCTGAGGAAACTGAATCTATGTTGGGGCCTCAGGCATGGCCAGTGCAGGGCTGCCTTCAGACCCCAGGGGAGATTCCGCAGGCAGACTAGGGATGTGGTGTGTTCTGGTGGGTGGAGTGGTGTTTGACTGGGCTGGGTAGTGGACCTGCAGCTGTTGACATGAGTTGTGGGGAACACAGCAGTTAGGACCCAGCGAGGATATCTGAGGGCGCTCCTTGCGCCTGTCACCGAGGAGTTAGGCCAATTTGGGAGAATAAATCTAGGATTGGTGTGAGGCCGTCCAGATGCAATGACTTCACTTTCGAAGGCATGTTTTTCTCCTTGTTTGTTTTTTGGCAATTTGTTCTCTTTGTTCCTACGCCCCTGGGAGAAATCTAAAGCCTGTGTCTGCAAAGACCCCCCATGTTGCAAGGGAGGGATGGGGGGACAACTGGATAACTTGAAACAGGAGCCTAATTCCTCTATTGATTCCCTCAGAAGATATAAACAACCACTGATTCACTTAATTACTCCAAGTCATTTGTTTATTTATTCCTTTATGCATTCGTTGACTAACTTAGTCATTCACTAACCCTCTGATGCATTACTAACCCACTCACTCATCTATCTACCCACTCAACCATGTACTCACTTAACCATCAAGCTATCCACTTAACCATCTACCCAACTGTCTATCAACCGCCCACGGCAGGTCGTGTGGATCACAGCCACGCTGCCTTACCTGGTGCTGTTCGTGCTCCTGGTCCACGGCATCACGCTGCCCGGCGCCTCCAACGGCATCAGCGCCTACCTGCACATCGACTTCTACCGCCTCAAGGAGGCCACGGTGAGCACCCACGGGGACCACCGCCCGAGGCCAGGACTGGGGAGGCTCCTTGGGGAAGGCAGCCATAGGAACTCTGGCCCCAGCTTCCTGTCTGGGCTGTGGCTTCTCTACCTGACGGTGCGGGTTGGATTTGCACCTGCAGGACTCCACCAGCCCGCCCATCTCCAATGGCTGGGATTCTGTGGTTCTATTGGGGGGCCTTTGTAGACCCCTCTTTTCAAGGGAATGATGCTCTGTCCTGGGGGTTTACCTCTACCCTGTGCCATGGCCCCCCGACCCACCTAGACACCCCAGTCCTATTTCCATCTCTAGTCCCCAGCGCTAGCCTTTGCCACCAACCCATGATGACCGTGTCAGGGGCAGCATTAGCCAGAGGGACACGTAGACCCTCCCACTCCTCCCCACAGAAGGCTGGACAAGATAACCAGGCATAGAGGCCGGGATCTCTCTAGCACAGTGGTTCTCAACCTGTGGGTTGCGACCCCTTTGGCAGTCGAACGACCCTTTCACAGGGGTCGCCTAAGACCATCCTGCATATTAGATATTTACATTATGATTCATAACAGTAGCAACATTACAGTTATGAAGTAGCAACGAAAATAATTTTATGGTTGGGTCACAACATGAGGGACTGTATTTAAAGGGCCAGAAGGTTGAGAACCACTGCTCTAGCACAAGGGC
Source organism: Myotis davidii (assembly GCF_000327345.1). Lineage (NCBI taxonomy): Eukaryota > Metazoa > Chordata > Mammalia > Chiroptera > Vespertilionidae > Myotis > Myotis davidii. The sequence continues at coordinate 3,670,443 of NW_006300373.1, forward strand.
CATTTGGGTGTTTATCACATCATTCGCAGACCATACAAAATTATCAGCTTAAAATGTAGCCTGCTATACTCGGTCAAACACTTGATTACCTCACCCGAATGCCTTGGCAGGGCCAGACCAAATGATTTCGAGGGCCTTAGGCGACCTGTGGGCCGGACATTCCCCACCCCCTGCTTTAGCACCTCCCGGTCTTGAGTGGTCATGAGGAAGCTGACCCTGGACATTCATTTAATGTCCTGATTGTAAAGAACGTTAATACACTAGCCGTTACGGGCTGTGTAGATGGAGTGAGGGCAAAGGGCACGGCCCTCTCAGGAGTTATGGAGATGGTATCTTCAGAAAGGACATGTGCTTCCTGGCGGCTCCTGCCACCCCACACAGGGCTGACTCCTGGGGCCGGTGGGCTTTTACTTCTTCCATCTTTTGAGTGCTGACAGCACACGGCTGGAAGCCTGGAGATCTGAGCCGACTCCGACCGGAGATCTGCTGCCATTTCCCTGGGTCTCAGATCCCTGGGGCGTCCCTGCCCTTCGGGGGCAGGGAGAGGGTCCCCTCCTCGTGGAAGCAGCAGGTGATGGCTTTTCTCTTCTCGTCTCAGGTATGGATTGATGCTGCCACTCAGATATTTTTTTCCCTGGGGGCTGGATTTGGAGTCTTGATTGCATTCGCCAGTTACAACAAATTTGACAACAACTGCTACAGGTAAGACCCTTCTCGCGGCTCTGGAAAGCTCTGAATCTGGGGATGGACGGTGGCAGGGATGGGAGACGGGGCTCTGGTCTGGGACAAGTCAACTTTTCTTCTGGGATGTCTTCCTCCGTGAAATGACCACCTGGGTGTTCCTGAGCGCCGACATGGCCAATGGGGACCTGGTGGACTCATTTCCATTCAGGGCACCTCGGATGAAGCAGATGCTAGGGGAGAGGAGGAGCAAGCGGAAGCCACTAGTGCTGGGATGGGGAGCTGGGACAGAGGGACACTGTGTGGCTTTCAGAGCAGGCAGCACTGTCTGTCCATCTGAGCCCAGGCAGGCAAGGGTGGGATGTCTAGGCTGGTTGGATGAGCGGTGAGTGCCTGGTGGGGCATCAGAGTCCACATGTGGGCACACATGGGATCTCCATCGCTCTCTGTCAAAGGCTGAGGACAGAACCACAACCCCTCTAGGACTAGATAGAGTGGGATGACTGGGTCCCCGGGGGCCAGGCTGTAGGCAGGCTAAGGAAATGGGTGATCTGCCTTCTGACGGGGGATTAGCGAGAGCATGGAGGACAGTTAGGGCTGTGACAGGCAGACACGGGATGGGTGGCATGCATGAAGGGGATGCCATCCCCTCCCAAGCAACACCAGGCAGGTGATAGCTTGTGGCCAGCAAGTTGACTGGTCGACTTGTCTGAAGAGTGTGTCTCAGGGGCTCATGGGACATGAGCCTGCAAGAAAGGTTGGCTCATCTTAGCTCCCGGGTGCCCGGGTGAGAAGTGGGGAGACACTGGGGAGCCATGGGAAGTCAGCTGAAGGGGATGGTGACTCAGTTCCCCAACAGGAATTTGATTCCAGACTCTGGTCTCAGAGTATCTCATCCAGAAGCTGTTGGCCTATCCCTGCACCTGCAGGTCCTCACGCAACAAGGGCAGGGCCTTGGGGCCCACAGGCCAGCAAGGCCACTGGAGGCGTCAGAAGCTGTAGATCCCATAGGTGGCCCAGTGGTCCCTGAGCAGCGTCGGGGGAACCAGGTGACTTGAACTAACAGGGATTCTTCACCCCCAGGGACGCCCTGCTCACCAGCACCATCAACTGTGTCACCAGCTTCATCTCGGGATTTGCCATCTTCTCCATCCTCGGGTACATGGCCCATGAGCACAAGGTCAACATCGAGGATGTGGCCACTGAAGGTGGGTGGGCAGACTGAGCGCACGGGGGAAGCGGGGCTGGGGAACTCACCTTACTCTGCAGGCTGTGGACTGAGGGCTGGACGTGGAGGTTTCCAAACTGCCCACGTGACGGACCCTCTTGCAGTCTGTCCATGGGAATCCCAGGCAGTCCCGGGTCCTGCGGGTGTGGCAGGACCGCCCTCTGAGTGCCTTGCAGCAGGACAGCTTTGGGAGCATCCGCTCTGTGCCAGCAGCCCCTGTGCTGAGCAATCGACATGCCTCCATTCAATTCCCCTGCGTGAGAGTGTGAATAGACCCACTTTAGAGATGAGAAAGCTGAGACCCAGGCTAAGTTGTCCCAGGTCACCCAGCTGGCCAGGCCAACCCAGGGGCCTGTGTCCTTTCCTCCTGCTTCCCATATTCTCATGGCCACAGAGAAGCTGAGGCCTGGGGTGGGGCTGCCTCTAGTGGCCCCTGAGGAGCTTGTGAAGTAAGAGGCTTGCCCAGGGCGGGCAGGAGGAGGGTGCGAGGCACTGCCCTCTGGTCTGGCTGCCAGGGGCCTGCCTCCCTGGTGCCTGGTGAACGGCAGGCCGGGGCTGGCCTCGTCTGTCAGCTCACACAGGACGGACCAGGTACCACGGGCTGGCCTGGGGCCCACGGGGCCTTTGAACGCTCTCCGCCCACCTGCAGCTCAGAACCCCCTTCCCAGCAGTGCTGAGGCCTGGGTGTTTCTTGCAGGAGCCGGCCTGGTCTTCATCCTGTACCCGGAAGCCATCTCCACCCTGTCGGGGTCCACCTTCTGGGCTGTCGTGTTCTTCATCATGCTCCTGGCTCTGGGGATTGACAGCTCAGTGAGTGACCCTGCTCAGGACCTGCCCCCAGCGCGCGCGTGCGCACACACACACACACACACACACACACACAGTACCCAGCCTGAAGTCCCACCATTCAAACTCCTAATTAGCAGTCCATCCCAGAGGCCCTATTTAAATGCAAACAAGGAAGTGAGCCCTCACTCAGAAAGGCTGTCGGATGAGACCGCCTGCCCTCCTCAGAGACCTGTGTGCTCCTGTAGGGTCAAGCCTGGCGTTTGCAAGAAGTCTCAGAGCGGGGCTGGCGGAGGGGCTTCCTCTCTCTGCCTGTCCGTGGGGACATGGCGGGGCAGGGTGCTGAGAAGGGTTCTGAGGAAGGAACCCCGATTTCCCTGAGCAAACGCCTGCCGAGGGGCGAGAGGCAGGTCCGTGGCTGAGCGTGGTGCCTGCGTGCACCTGTCTGCCCTCCCGGGCTCGGTGTCACTTAGGCAAACACGTGATCGTGACTCATTTGAGGCCATTGAATACATGTGCCCGTAGCTGTGGCCTAGGGGACGCCTTCTCGCTGAGGGTGGAGCTGGAGGTGACCACTCGGTGGCCAGAACCCCCGGTGGAAGCTCTGCCTGAAGTCCCAGCTCTGGGGGCTCCCCGCTGGGGGCCGTCTCCTCCAGGAGACCCCATTGGCAAATACTTTGCCTGGGGGTTGGGCATTTTACTTCATTCAAGCTCCTGTGGGCTCATCAGAACCCCCGGGGCTGAGCGAGGGGCAGGAGACAGGTGCCGTCGATTAGGGGAGACGGCGCTAACTCTGCACCCCCCCCCACCCCCGCCCCGTCGTGTCTGAGTCCTGAGTTTGGTTGGAAGGGGGCAGAGTGGGTGAGAGGCTGGGGAGAGGGCAGTGCCTGCCGATTTCCCCAGAGCGGCCATGGAGTTGGTGGGAGACCCCGGGAGGTCCCAGGGCGCCCCTCCTTCCCGCGCCCACCCTGCCGGGCTCCCTGCAGATGGGAGGCATGGAGGCCGTCATCACGGGCCTGGCCGACGACTTCCATGTCCTGAAGCGACACCGGAAGCTCTTCACATTCGGCGTCACCTTCGGGACCTTCCTCCTGGCCCTGTTTTGCATAACCAAGGTGAGCGGGCTGCGCTGGGTCCCCTGGAGCTCGGGTGCTGCTTTTCCCTGCGGTCAGACATTCCCAGCCTCATGGGTGGGGCCAGGTGAGCTCAGGGCGGGGCCAGGCACCCTCAACCCCGTGGCCCGACCCCTAGGGTGACACCCCCCTCTGTCGTCTCCCACCCCTGAGCCCGAGGACCTCCGGGCACCCCTGGTGTGAGAGCAGCGAAAGTCCCTTGATACCCACCTCGCTTTTTCTGGCTGAAACACCCACCCTCAGGCCCGTGACTCCGATGGCCTTTGTCGGGACGCAGACACGTCACATCAGTACAGTAGCACCCAGCCCTGTCCCCCGCGTCCTCACACGGGGCTCTGAGCGAGAGGGGCAGGGGCCGGGGACGGGTGTGTGGTGATGGACGTAACCGTGGCCTCAGGCGTCGTCCCTCCCTGCCCAGGGCGGAATCTACGTACTGACGCTGCTGGACACGTTCGCGGCGGGCACCTCCATTCTGTTCGCCGTGCTCATGGAGGCCATCGGCGTCTCCTGGTTTTACGGTGCGTGCTGGGCCCCGCGCTCCTGCAGACTTCTCGCCCGGGCGCAGAGGGCCTTCTGTTGGCCATGGCGGCCCCTGGCCGGTGGCTCGTCTTTGCATGAACCCCCTTCAGCAGGTGCTGCAAAGGCCCAAAGGCATCCAGTGTCCACTTTGAAAGAGGAGCTCCAGGGGGTAGTGTGTGGCTCTGCTGGCTGAGCCTCATCCATGCTCTGAGAGGTCACTGTCCATTCCCGGCCACGGCACATGCCCGGGGTGGTGGCTCTATCTCTGGGAGGGGGCGTGCAGGGCAGCCGATCGATGTTTCACACACACACACACACACACAAAAAAAAATCAATAAAAAATATTTAAAAATAAATAACGAGTCAAGGGGAATTGGAGGAAGTGGCTGCTCTACAGGTAACTCATTCTAGAGCAGGGCTGTCAGATCCAGCAAAGTGAAGGCAAGGGGCCCAGTTAGACTTGCGTTTCAGTTCAACGCTGTGTGATTGTGCCAGTGTCTGTCCTAGAGCAGTGATGGCGAGCCTTTAGCTTGGCGTGTCCACATTTTGAAAAACCCTAACTTCACTCTGGTGCCGTGTCACATACAGAAATTGTTTGATATTTGCAACCATAGCAAAACAGACTTATATTTTTGATATTTATTTTACATATTTAAATGCCATTTAACAAAGAAAAATCAACCAAAAAAATGAGTTTGCGTGTCACCTCTGACACGCATGTCATAGGTTCGCCATCACTGGCCTAGGCATTGCACAGGTCGTCCGTCAGCCGAGGCCGTGTCCACCGTCTGAGATTCAGACGCAGCGGGGCCTGTGCTGCAGCTGGCGCCCGGCTCTGCCGGGGACAGGGAGAGGCGTGACCGAGTGCCCATGTGTCAGCACCGTTCCTTCCCCCGTGGCCCATCCCAAGGTTAGTCCTGCTCGCAGCCTTTCCTACGAATCGGAGAGAGATTTCGGTGTGAACCTGGGCCCCTCCACCAGACTGAACTCAGGGAAGTCTCGTGTTTAAGAGCACAAGAGGGGAAGCCCAGGCTTCCGAGTCAGGCTGACCCAGGGTGTGGCCTGGGGCATGTGCCGGCCCCTCCTGGGTCCTGTCTGCCTCTGAAAAATGAATCGGAGGGCACGTGGGTGACACTCTCCGTGAGGGTGTCTGCTCCCTTGTGCTGGCCAGAGGGGTGCCCGTCCCCAGGATTAAGTGCCAGGGGTGGCCTCGCTGCCCTGGGGCGGGGCCCTGGGGGTGGGCAGCAGGGGTGGCCGCGGGGACAGGCCTGCCCGTGTGTGCGCAGGGGTGGACAGGTTCAGCAACGACATCCACCAGATGATGGGGTTCAAGCCGGGCCTGTACTGGAGGCTGTGCTGGAAGTTTGTGAGCCCCGCCTTCCTCCAGGAAGAATTAAAATGTATACTTCAGGGTGTCCGAAGAACCAAAATAGGTGCTGCTACAGAATTGGATCCCCCCCTCCAGCAGGATCAAAAAAGGTAGTGTTCAAGTTTCGATCTGTTAGTAGTATTGTAATTCCAGCACACCCTGGGCCAACTGGGTCGGGTGGGGCGTCGCACTGTCCTCCATGGTCCTGGTGCCCGCCTACATCATCTACAAGTTTCTGAGCACCCGTGGCTCCCTCTGGGAGGGGAGCTGGGGCCCGGCCGGTTCTGGGATACAGAGCCCTGCTCCGCGGGCAGGACAGGGGACGCTCAGGCCGCTGACACCATGGGGACTCCCACCCCCACGGGTCTCCAGCCTGGGCCAGGGCCCCGGTGGCTGTAGGGGGGACAGCATGGGAGGGGCATGGAGTCATTCCTGTGGGGGTGAGAGGGGAGACCAGGGTCAGACGGACCCCCCACACTGGCCAGTTGGGTATCCCCTTGAACCTCCATTTCCACACTGGCAACCTGGGGACAATGATCTTGAAGGAAGAGGGAGCGCTTAGCACAGGGGCCGGCACAGGGCCGACATTCTACGCGTGTTCCCGGCCACCGTTCCTGTGGGACTTTAGGGTCAAGTAGCAGGTGGCCCTTATATGGAGGGGAAACGGGGGACGCTGGGCCCTGGGGAGGGTGTCCTGGGCCTAGCTGAGGCCGCCCCCTTCTCCAACCTCCCCCAGAGACTGGCCTATGGGCTCACGCCGGAGAACGAGCATCACCTGGTGGCCCAGAGGGACGTCAGGCAGTTCCAGGTGGGTGCAGCCGGACCTCTCGTGGGGGGGCCGCCGTGTGCTGGTTGCCCTGGGCAGGATCCCACGCCCCACGCCAGAGTCCCAGCAGCAGCAGCAGCGGGCCATGGCTCCCGGGGGCCTGGCGTGCGGGCGGGGTGGGGCTGTCCTCTGCCCCTGCCGGCGTCCGCTGGCCT
>NW_006300373.1:3677279-3684794 GCF_000327345.1 Myotis davidii
CGGTCGGGGTGGGGCTGTCCCCTGCCCCTGCCGGCGTCCGCTGGCCTCTGCATCTGGGTCCTGGCCTGCACCGGCCACAGCTCTGCTGAGCTCTGCCTGCACTGAGTTGTCCCCCGGGAGAGTCACCAAGCTGGCTGAGGGCGTCTTATGTTGAAGGAAGCGCTGTGAGCATATCAGTGACGGGGTGACCTAAGTCCTACCTTTGCCTCCTCAGAAATGTGCCTGCCAGGGGCTGGGGAGGGTCCCGGTGAGCTCCCTGCTGCAGACATGCTGTGTGACTTGGGGATGGTGCCTTCGCCCTTTAGGGGTGTTGGTGGCCATGAGGGGATCAGCCTGCACGTCCTCAGGGTCCTGGAGGGAAGGGGTGGTTCCTGCTTCCCCCGTGCTGCTCCCCAGCTGGCCCTGGGTGCTCCCCCCACCAATCCAGGCGCCCGCTTCGCCGCCACCCAGACGCTGTCCGCTGTCCGGGATCCCTCTCCCGGCAGATGCTCCCCCGCCCCCCTTCCTCCCGTCCCCGTGACCCATGATTTCGTGACCTGGTTTTCCTTTGCCTTCTGTTCGTCGGGCCCGGGGGCTATGAGCGTGGACTGGTGAGCCTCGGGGAGAAGAGGAGAGGTGGGAGCAGGAACGACGACTTCTGTGGAACCCCTTTGGTTGGGGGGACGTCGCACTCAGAGAGCCAGCAGGCCCCAGCGGAGCCCACGGCTCAGGCCGAATCCCCCACCACGTCTGCTTGTCCTTTGGGCCAAGGAGAAACCTCGGTCTACCCAGTTGAGGGGGTCAGCCACCCCCCCAAACCCGACCAAGACACCTGCTGCGTTAGCGGTGGCCACACAGACCCTCCGTCTCCTGCCCCCCACCCCCACCCCAGCCGCCCTCTGGTGTCTGACCCGCGGTCAGAGAGCTTGCGTGTGTCTGTCCCGTCATGAAGGTCCGTGGAGAGATGCTTTGGGGACCTCAGACAGAAACCTCAACGTGTGTTTTCACTCTGGCTAATCTGGGTCTGAAAGGTGCCGTCTGGAACATCCTTCCGGCCCCTGGCGGTCAGCTGGTCCAGAGCCACGGCTGTCACGGGAACACAGATGAGCCCCAGTGAGCAGCCTCCACAGAGGTGCCAGGCAGGCCCCCTAGAGGCCACATGAGGCCTCGCTCTGCTGGACACGGGGGGCCCGGAAACCCACCCGGGGCTCCTGAGACCTTGGGGAGACTTGGGTCAGGAACCCAGTGAGGCCAGAGAGGTGTCCCTACTACGGACCCTCCGTTGTCCTCCCAGGACAGGTGGCGCCCGAGGGTGTCTGTTGATGTATTGTTCCCTGGAAACCCCACCCAGTGTGGACCAGGGGTCTCGACGGATGGGCGGTCCCTGAAAACTCCCTTTGTCTCTCACTATGGACGACACTTGGTACATGAAGGGCAGGGTGGGCCCGGACACACAGCTACCTGGTTAAGGGGACCGGATTCTGGGTGGGTGGAGCAGGTTGGAATTTCCAGGTTGGCTTCCATAGCGACCCGCAAGTGGCGCCCTCTGGTGGCGGGGGTGGTCAGTTCCAGCTCCTTGGGAGAAATGATGGGTTCCATTGGCCGCGTCCATGTGGGGCTTCTGCTTCTGGTTTGAGTCTCTTGCACCCGTGTTGGAACTCTAGACTCGCGGGTTGTTACTCTGACGCTGGGAGTCCCTGTGGCAGAGTCTTGGGGAGAAAAAAGAGGCCACTTTACTTCACAAACCTAGGGAGGGTGTCACGGAGCCCGATCGTGCTGACGGTGGAAGAAGGTTCTCTGGGAGCCAGCTGGGGGCAGGGAGATGGTTTTCCGCGGAGCCAGGGTCGTCGGGGCATTCTTTGGGGCGGGGGGGGAGCAGGGGAGGCCTTTTTCTGCCAAGGGCCATTTGGATATTTACATCATCCGTGGGCCACGCAGCATTACCAGCTTAAACATGATGTCACAGTGAGAAAGTCCCCAGATTTAGTCCCGCCTGAGGTTGCCTTGGCAGGGCCAGACCGAATGACGTGGCCCATGGGCCGGACGTTCCCCACCCCTGCTTTAGAGACCAGAGGGAAGTCGGGAGACCTTCAGTCTTTCCATATAGAAACTCCAGCTCAGTGTCGGAGGCAGCCCAATGTCGGGGGGAGGTGGGGGGAGGCTGGGAGCAGCCAGCGGAGTGGACAGTAGGTGGAGGCCTGGGGGATGAGAGCAGGGTGGCCCGTCACTGACAGGGCCACGGGTGACTTCGAATCCCCCCAGGAAGGGCCGTTGCTCCCTGGCTGTTACAGTGATTTTTGCAAACACACTTTCACCCACATCGCCTCCCACCAGCCCCACGAGGACTGCAGGGCTGGCTTCTGTCTCCCCATTTCCCAGGTGAGAAAACCGAGGCCCGGCGTTTCAGATTCTCAGCTACGAAGGCGGACCCGCCAGTCAGATGCCCTGCCCCTCAGCCCAGGGCCCTTGGACATTCCCTGCCCCGTGGGGCTCACCCACCCTGGGCTGTCCTCACAGGCGGACAGAAATGCGGTCACGGGGCCAAGGAGGGTTTCTGAGCAAAGGACAGGGTGTTGGGAGGAGTGCGATGCCATTTCTTCCCCTCGGGCGGGTGGCCGGGGAGGAAGGGACGACGTGGCTGCTGTCTTTTGGTGACGGGCAGCTCTGGGGCAGTAGGTGCGAGAGCGGAGTCTGTTTGGCTGAAATGAAGGGTCAGGGAAGCCGCGTGTCCGAACAGGGTGCCCGGAGGGACAGCGCCTGCAGCTTTTCCGCCGCCTCTGCCTGTGGCCCCTCTGCCTCCAGACGTGTCCCCCAGGCGAATCGGTGATGCGGTGCTAGCTTAACCAACGCCACGGTGCTGCCTCGCGGCGGAAGCTGGCTCCCAGCCTGGGGTGGGGCAGCAGAGGCACCCGGAAGCCCTTGGAAGTTCTCGGGGAGGCGGGGAGACCTCGGTTCATCCTCCACCCCCACGTAATGTGCTTTCTCATCAGTAAGGCTCGACTTCTTCACGCGCCCCCCCCCTTTTTTTGATAGCAGAGGTTACCCGGGATAAGGGTGCTCCTGTATATTGTACATGACACTTGATACTTTACAAGACGTTTAAAGAATTATTTTCCACGAAATGTACAATATCTGTTTAAGAGCATCGTGGTAACATCTCCTCACAACGTCCAGATACTTGGCGTCCACCTGTCAGCTGGCCTTCGTTCCAGATGCCGAGGAGACGGGAGTGGCCCACTCGTGCCAAATATCCTGCTGGAGAGACATCCCCAAAGCTGCCTTAATTCTCAGAAGGGGTTCCTGCCCGGGCGGGAGGAACCATTTTGCAGCCCTGGTAACGCGAGGCTGAAGCATTCTTACCAAAGAAGTCATTTCTTAGCCAAGAGGCCCCCTCGAGCTCATTTCATTTGTTTATTTCCTTTGAAAGCCCTGGGATGGAGAAGAACAGAGAGGGAGTGTGGGCGGCGGAAACGGCACAGCATTTAGAGTTGCAGCTGACCAGCTGGGTTCCTGGGAGAGGGGTGCATTTTAAGTTCTTTGCCCATAAAAGCAGGTTTGGATCAGATAATCAGAGGTCCCATCCAGTGTAGAAAGTTTCATGCCTCCCTGACAATGTTCTTGTGCTCAATTTACAACAAAGGAAGCCCGTCGCTTACTATTGAACTTTCCAGGATGATCTGGTGACTTAATAACCTGTGGAGCAGAGAAAGGTCAGACATCTGGCCTCCAGAATTTTGTTTGCTTTTTTTTTTTAGACATTCAGTACTTTCTCCCGTATTTCTTCGCCTGATGCCAGAAACATTTAGTATTTGAAAAATAAAATCCAACCCTTTTGTTTTGAGGACTTAGAAGGAAACCTGTGGCCATGACCTTGTGAGTCCCGGGATCCACAGGTCTGTGGCTACGGCCGCAATCGAGACGTGACCAAACTACGGGTGCCCTTGAACGTGCTCTTGGGGTGCCCGCCCTCTCCCCGCTGTTTCTCCACTTCCTTGTAAATAAGGACAGTCTCAGTGGTGCCCTCTCTGTGTCATGGACTGTTCCGACGTCATGCAGATTTCTATGTCTGGTGTGGGTTTATTTCACAAGCTGTTCTCTTCATGGAAAAACAACTGTATAGATAATAAAGGATATTCCTGTGCCATGGATCTGCTAGTGGCGTTCTTTCTGCCATGAGACTAAAATACTATGAATTGCTGAATTTTTCTTTTAAAAAAAGATTTTTAAAATTGATTTTGAGAGGAAGAGAGAGAAAAATCGATGTTTTTAAAAGAAAAATTCAGCCCTAGAAACAGAAAAGGCAAAACTAGATAACTAACCTGGTGTCACTTGGTCTGCACTTTCCATTTAAATATAAATGTGTCCATCTCAGAGCTAGGAGGAGAGATCTAAACCCCTTCAGTCTCTCGCTCCAAGGGTTATAAGAAGTTATTTGGGTGAAAGGTGGGCCACTATGACCAGAGGCTCTTCTATACCATTTGGGGGCTGGTCAGAGACAAGCCTCTGTGATTCATAGCAGAGGAGAAGCCCACGTGTTTGCTAATTAAAGGTCAGCTGGGTGTGTTCGCCTCGTCCAAGGTGCTGACTGATGTTCCTCAGGTCTCAGTCCTGGGGATCCTTGGCTGTGAGGTTGGGGTGCCCCTAACCTCCCTTTGAACAAGGCTGGGCAACTTGAAGAATTAGAAAGAGAGCAACAAGAAAAGCCCAGAGTGAGCAGGAGGAAGGAAATAATAAGTAACATAGAGACAAAAAAAAAACAACAACAAATAAAAAGATCAATGAAGCCAAGAGCTGGTTCTTTGAAAGGATAAACAAGATGGATGAATCTCTAGCCAGACTCACCAAGAAGCAAAGAGAGAGGACCCAAATAAAATCAGAAACAAAAGAGGTGAAATAACAATAGACCCCACAGAAATACAAAAAAGTCATTAAAAAAAAATTACAATGAGCAACTTTACTCCAACAAACTGGTGAACCTAGAAGAAATGGACATATTCCTAAAAAATACAACCTTCCAAAACTCAACCAGGAGGAATAAAAAAATCTGAATTAGGCTGATAACTACGGAGGAATTGAAGCAGTCATCAAAAATCTTCCAACGAACAAAAGCCCAGGACCAGATGTCTTCACAGGGGAGTGTTACCAAACATTCAAAGAAGAAATAAAACCTATCCTCCTCAGACTATTCCAAAAAATTCAAGAGGAAGGAGCACTTCCAAGCTCTTTCTATGAAGCCAGCATCACCCTAATCCCAAAACCAGATAAAGACACCACAAAGAGAGAGAATTACAGGCTAATATTTCTCATGAACCTTTGACCTCTGACCCTTGACAACTGACCTTTGACATTTGGCTCTCGTCCTTTTGACCTCTGAAACTCGACCCATTTACATAGATCTTTGACCCCTGACCTCCAACCCTTGACCTTTGACTCCATACAAACCAAACAGAAAACCTAGCCCTAACCCTACCCCGAACCACTAAACCCCAAACCTAGCCTGAGCCCTAGCCCAAGCTGGAGCCCTAGACCTAAAAACTAAACCATAACCCTAACCCTAGCCTTTTACTTCTGACCTTAACCATTGACCTCTGAACTCTGACCTTTGACCCATTTCCATCAACCCGTGACCTTTGACCCCAGCCTTTTACTTCTGACCCTTTGACATTGAGCCTTTGACCAATGACCGCTGACCTTATACCTTTAATGTTTGAAATTTGACCTTTGACTTCTGAACTTTGATCTATGAGCTTTACTCTCTGACCCATGACCCTAACACACAAATCTAACTGAAACACTAGCCCTAACCCTAACATTAAATATAACCCTACCCCTACCCCTAGCACTAGTCCTAACCCTAATTTTGTGCCCTCACCCTAGCCCTAACTCTGACCCCAGCCCTAGCCCTAACAGGCAGTCACTGCTATCTGGGCACTTTGCTGGGAGACTTGGTCTGGGGTTACGGTCCTGGCTCCACCCCTGAAGCAGGTGTGGCTATATGGATGCTGAACACAAGAGGGCAGCAGAGAATCACCCTCAGCCACGTGGGTGCCTCTGGCCTTGACTTAGAGACACGCCCAGATAAGGATTTTGAACCCATGCCCAGTGTGGGAAGAAAGGATAGCTTCGTGCTTAAGGACTCAGGCTCTGGAGCCAGACTGCCCAGGTTCATGTCCCAGCTCTGTCTCCAGGGCCCCAGCTTCACAGGCGTGACACCCAGCGTCACATGGGGACCTTCTCGCTCAGATGGGCTCCTCCATTGCTTGTCACCATCTTAATATTTTTTACAATAAGGGTGTTTTTATCGTGGTTTTATTTTTGCATAACAAATTATGTAGCTGGTCTTATCTGTCACTAGTTGAATTTTCTTGGGCCTCGGGTCACTGTGAAGATTCTTTGAATTAATCTGAAAATTTATTATGAAGACACAATCTCAGTTACTATATTATTACAGCATTTAAAGGTATAATCGCCAGATTACCAAAGGCTGCCGTCACCTCCACCTTGTGACGAGCCACCGACTGGCCATCTGTCAGTCCATCCACCTAGTCCCACTGCCAATCACTGGCTGGGGGACCATGAAAGTGAATCTGACCTTGGTCCTGAGCTGAGGAGCCCATGGTCTAAGAGCCAAGCCTCTGGTCACTGGCTAACACACCTTCCTTTCCATTCCTGGTGCCAGTGTACAGGTGAGCACAGGTGAGCCAGCAGCCACAAGGACTGAATGGCTACAGCCACCAGGATCTGAAAACAGACTCCAGTTCCCGCGGGTATACTCAGCTGTGTGACCGTGGGAAGGGCATTCCTCCCACTGAGCCCCATCTCATGAAGATAACCACCCTCCCTGCCCTAGGCAGTTTTGCTCAATGGATAGAACATGGGTCCATAGACTGAAGAGTCCGAGGTTTGATTCCCGTCAAGGGCACATACCTCTGTTACAGGCTTGATCCCTGGCCCTCGTCAGGGCATGAGTGGGAGGCAACCAATTGATGTGTCACTTCCACATTGATGTTTCTCTCTCTCCCCGTCTCCCTTCCATTCTCTCAAAAAAAAAATCATTGAAAAATATCCTCAGGTGAGGTCTAACAAAATAACCACCTCCCTGATCCTGGCTTGTCAGAAGACGGAGAGGAGACGTGGGCTGTGAACAGGTTGGATCTGTCACTGGGGGCTGCGTGTGATGGCTACCACCAGATGGAGGGTCCTCAAAGGGCATCCCCTCTCCATGCCTCTGTTCAAAGCCTTGGGCCTTTCCCGGCTCCAGGAATGAAGGGCAATGTATGTCTGAAAGAGCTGGTTTAATACCCTGGAGCTTGCGGAGCATGGAAAGCAGCTGTAGGCAGGGGCAGAGGGACAGGTGGTAGAGGGTGGTCAGGAGGACAGTGCCCTTCCCGCACGGAGGGGGTCCATCTGGGGATGGCCAGGCAATGCTGAAGAAAGAACCCCATCTTAGGGGAAGGAGGCCTGAGTTCGGTTCCAGTAGTTGAGACAATGACTCTGGGAGACTGGGAGCCAGGTTCTTGCCCTCTCTGGGCATCC
>NW_006300373.1:3700586-3702126 GCF_000327345.1 Myotis davidii
CCCCAGGGAGTCCATCCGAAGCCACATCGGGGCCAGGAACACTTACAAGAACAGAGACACTTTCAGCTCCCGCAGACTCTCCGAAGATGGTCACAGAGCCTGGGTCCCCTCCAAAGTTGGCAATGTTCTCCTGGACCCAGCGCAGCGCGGCCAGCTGGTCTAAGTGACCCCAGTTGCCCCGGCTGTGTTCATCCCCTGTGCTGTGGGTAAGAGAACAGTGTGGGGCAGGGCGGGGCAGGGGGTGTGGGGGGCGTGGTAAGAGTCATCATGGTGGTATTCCCAGGACAATAGCTTGGGCTGGGGGCTCTAGGTGAGTCCTCCACAGCCCAGACTCACAGGTGTAGCATTGTTTGTTTAGCTCTCCATTCATTCACCTGGCATGTACTTACTGAGTATCTGCTATGTGCCATACACTGTTCTAAGAGCCTAAAGAAAAATAGGCAAAATTTCTAACTACACGGAGCTCACACTACGGATCGTCAACAAATAAACAGTTTCACTTAAGAACATAACACCAGTTAGCAAAAATGCTCTTAGGGCAAATAAAACAGGGTCACGGAAAAGGCAGGGGTGGGGCAGTGGGGTCTTATTTCAGATCAGATGTCTAGGGAAGGCCTCTCGGAGGCAGCCGCATCTGAGTAGAGATCTGAATGAATGAGCACAAGAACCTTGCCAATATCCAAAGAAAGGAATTCCAGGTGACAGAGGTAGCACATGCAAAGGCCCCAGGGTCCAGTGAACAAAAGTGTGAGTGCAGAACATGCAGCCAAGAGAAGGAAGTTCTTCAAAGAGGTGTGAGGGGTGACGTGTGGATGCTGCCACGGTTGGGCGCAGAGCTAGTGGCTCATTGGAAACCTCCTCCACTAGAACAGTCCACTGGTGTGGTCTGTGTAGAAACCTGACTGGTGTAGGGAGAGGAGAGACTGGAAGGAGAGAAGACATGGAGAGCTGATGGACCAGTATTAATGTAACGGGGAGCAGAGAAACAGGCCGGGGGGTGAAAGAGATGAAGAGTCTCAATGAGGGCATTGCATCCTAGGACATGACTCCCCTAATACCCTCCTCCAGCCCTACAGGTCTTTCCAGTGAGTGTCCACCCCACCTGCTGTCCATCAGCCATCGCAGGGTCCAAGGTCCTGGGGCCGGTGCATTGAGAAAACTTACCAGTAACTCTGCTCTAAGGACCCCTGGCTCCTGTCTCCATGGAGACTCCATGGAGAAGACTCTAGCCTTGGCTCATGCACGTGCCAAATGCGGAAGCGAAGAGGGTGAGTGACCCCAACATTCCTCCTGGGAGGCTTGTCCTCTGGAGTCAGATGTTCTGATACCTCCCAGCTCCAGTCATGGGTTGTTCCCCCACTCAGAAGCATTCACCGAGCTCCCGCCCATGTCTGCCCTTCCCTCCTTTCCCATGAGAGGTGAGGTGTTGAAACTGCCGCTCTAACTGCTGTGCGGCTGTCATTCCAGAGGTGTCCCGTGTGCTGTGGCAGCACAGGTAAAAAGGAGGTGAGCATTTCAGAGGCAGGAATGGTTTACTTGG
>NW_006300373.1:3702478-3705556 GCF_000327345.1 Myotis davidii
ACAGGGAAGAAGCAACCACACAGGTCACAGATAGGAGCAGAGCTGGGAAGGAACTCCAAGGGTTGTCTGGT
The DNA here is from genome assembly GCF_000327345.1 of Myotis davidii. NCBI lineage: Eukaryota > Metazoa > Chordata > Mammalia > Chiroptera > Vespertilionidae > Myotis > Myotis davidii. The sequence continues at coordinate 3,702,550 of NW_006300373.1, forward strand.
TGATCGGGACTCAAGGAGGCTGTTCTCTGAAGCTCATCAGCCCCCAGCAAAGGTGGGGCAGGCAATCGCTCTCCTCCCCACTCCCCAAGCTGGGGCCAGGCCACCGCCCACCCATGCACCTGGCTGCCCCTGCCTGTCTCTCCAGCCCCAGTGCTGTCTGCTCCCAAGGCTCTTCATGCTGAGAACAGCATCATGGGAATGACCAAGGCTAATGGGGTTATCTTCCCCCAAACACTCCTATAATCCTCATTTCTGGGCCCCTCACCCTCTCAGCACACTCTGCCTGGGCAGCCCTTGGATTTCAGCGTCATTAGTCACCTCTGTGCAGTGAATTAAAGTCCTCTCATGTGTGTGAATGAATACCTCAAGAAGCATCCACACCCCTAGTGGTATCTCTTCCTTACATTCCTCCTTCTGCACCCCAGGGACTGCCCCCAGTTACCACCCCCCTCACATCTCTCCCTCTGCACCCCAGGGACTGCCCCCAGCAAACCCACCCCCACCTTCTGGCTGCCCATCTCTGGGCCTCTGCATATTGAGGAAATGTTGACTCACTGGGACATCGCCCCAGCCAAAGAAAATCAGGAAGAGAAATTAGCTCAAGAACATCTCAGATATTGAGGCAAAGACAAAGAAAGACTAAGTACACTGCTTCTTGGACTGCCCCCGACTCTGCACCCACACCTCTGTGCCACCCTGGGACACTAGTCAGAGCAGCACCTTTGCGGCTGACAAACACCACCCATTGGCTCGATTTTTCAGAGAACCCTGGCCCTGGTCCTGCCAACCTGACTGGGTGGCCTCGCCTTCCTGGTTTCTGTGTCTGTAAAAGGAGGGTTGGGGTGTTGCCTTCTTGGTGAGGTTCGTTCAAGCTCTAACTTGACTGGAAAGCATGTCTTAGCTTCTCTGGCAATCAGATTCCTAACCTTGCAACTATCAGTAGTCATGCTTGTCCCTCTGTTCACATGAGAGAACGTGGAAAGAACTGATGATATGTTACAGATGTACAGTGATGTCCACAGAAGGCACCATGACTATCGCTGGGGGAAACTGAGGGATAGAAAACATGTGTTTCTTGGGGTCACGTGGCCTGGTCAGGGACAGCAAAGGAAGCCCAGGGCCCCTGAAATAGCCATGGCTGGGGCACTCCCCCACCATGCTGCCTTCCTCCTCCCCAGTCCACACCAGGAGATCGCTCCTATATGGAACGCACACCTTACCGGCAGCCTGCTCTTCCTCTTCAAGTCTGCGGGAGTGTAGATGTTTAGGTAAAGGCAGTCTTCGGAGAACTTGAGAGGAATGTTCTCCTTTCTGTTGGTAAAGAGCTCAGAGAGCATCTGGGCTGACACGGCATCTTGGGAGCACCTTGGGGAGGTGGGGAGAGAGATATACTCAGGTTCAGCCAGAGCTGCGCACAGACCGTGGCCTGGGAGCTCTGTTCCTGTGCAAAGCTGCTCGTACCAGAGAGAAGACGTTTGCAAAGCTGCTCTTACCAGAGAGAAGACGTTGAGTGGGTAGGAAGCCATAAGCGCGGGCCCTGGGGCTCACTAAAGCCTCCTAGCATCATATATAGCGAGAAGGCCTGGCTCCTCTCCTTGTCCTGGCAATTTTGGATGCACCAGGTCATGGACAGGAGGCTGCCTAGCTACTGCCCACCTGGGCGATGGTCGTCCTTCTCACCCTGGACGCAGCCCAGCTCTGTACTGGGCTTCCGTGGAGGGTGCAGTGGAGCCATGCAACTCCACCAAGGAACCCAGGTGGTCGAGTCCACAGGATACTCACATTTTTTTCCAAAGCACTTAGTATCCTATCTATACTAATAAAAGGGTATTATGCTAATTAGACCGGATAGAACGGACATCTTCCAGATGTCCTTCCAGACAAAGGTGCAGTGGCTGAGAGGGCTGAGGAGGGCCAGAGGCCGGCAGTGGTTGAGGGACACCTCTTCCCAGTGCACAAATTTTCGTGCACCAGACCTCTAGTTCTAACATATTATATAATGTATGTATTAACTTGCATGGTGTTTATCATCTATCTCTCCCAGCTGGAACACAAGCTCCTTGAAGGTAGGAATATCTGTTTCCTTCACTAATGGAGCCCAGGAACTTAGAACATGCCTAGCACACAGTAGGTGCTCAATAAATACTTGTTGGATAAAAGGCTCTAGCATGCTATGGGAGTTCTGGAATTTGCTGTTGTTGTTTATAAATATATTTTAATTGATTTTAGAGAGGAGGGAAGAGGGAGAGACAGATAGAAACATCAAGGATGAGAGAGAATCATGGATTGGGTGCCTCCTGCACACCCCATACTGGGGATCCAGCCGGCAATTCGGGCATGTGCCCTGACCCGGAATCAAACCGTGACTTCCTGGTTCATAGGTTGACGCTCCACCACTGAGCCACACGGGCTTGGCTGGAATGTTTTTAAGGATCTACCGTATCTTAAGGATCCAGAACAATGGAGAAGGCACTCAGAGGCGTGCCTGGGCACTTGCCCGCATCCCTCTGAGGCAAACGTTCCACTAAAAGATGCCAACACTTACATAGGAGGGTAGGAGGTGGCATTCTTCACGAAGGTCCATGGATCTGCAGGCTGCGGAGGAGCAAACCTCAGGGGTCCGAGCGGCGGCTTGGCAAAGGGGACTCCCAGGAAAACGGCCACGGGCTGTGCAAAGCCTTCTAGGCTGACATACTCCCCCAGGACCGGGCCCTGCACGGTGTCCACCACAGGGGGCAAAGGTGGGTGCCCTGTGGAGAGGAAATGAGGACACGCCCCCAATGAGAGGTTGGAACTAGACTCCGGGTGGGTCTTGCCCCAGGTGACCCTGAAAGAGTCCCCTCAACTCCTAGGCCTCCATTTCTTCTTACGTCAAAAAGAGAGGAGATGAACCGGCCTTCCTAACTCATAGGGTCCTAAGGAGCCCGTGGGAATTGGAGAAATCACAGCATCAAGTACAACATCAATGCAAGGACAGCTGCTGGGCGCGGACAGGACATAGGGTTTC
>NW_006300373.1:3705675-3708196 GCF_000327345.1 Myotis davidii
GGGAATGGGAGGAATCACAGCATCAAGTACAGCATCAATGCAAGGAGAGCTGCTGGGTGCGGACAGGACATATGGTTTCCATGCTTAGGAGCCTCTGGAAACCATTTTCCATTGAGGTGCTGGTGCTGAGCTGCAGGAGGAAAGGGGCAGCAACAGGCAGCCCCTCTTCTTAGAAGCCTGGACCTTGCAGGGGAAATGAGCCACATGCACACTGGACCCTACCGCTGGGAAGGAAGAAGGAAGGGGTGGGTGTCATGAGGGAGGTATCTGTTAGGTGTTACAGGAGCAGAAGAGGGAGCCAGGCCTTCTGATTGGTGGCCTCATGGAGGTGGTGCCCTTGGTGCTAGGACTTGTGGGGAAGACTGAACAAGGGGAGATGGAATGGGGCGGGGTGGTGGGGGGTGTGGGGGAGAGACACCACAAGGCAAGACCTGCCCGAAGAAGAGAGAATGACTCATTGGGCCAGAGTGATCTAAGGGGAGTGGAAAATTATCCTGGAATGAGAAGCTTCATGTCTGCCAGGGCCTCGTGTGCCAGGCTAGGGGTCTGGGCTTTACACAGTGGGTACATGAGCAGAGCTGCCATGAATATTCTGGAGAACCAGAGAGCAGCACGGTGGGCGTGACGAGGTTCTGGTGGCTCTGAGCAGGGACACGGAGCGGGGAGAGAGCCCTCCCTCACTGGGCTGAATTCACCTCCTGCAGCCTCCGTATCAGCCCTGGTTCTACCTGCCATGGACCATCCTGAACTTCCAGCCAGGATGGGCCCTTCCTCCCATCTCCTCTTGCCCATCCCCGCAGCCCCAGTGCGTTCAAACATTCCCCTTCGGAAAAGGTTCCTAGCCTCTCAGTCTCCAATGGCTCCCCTGCAGGTCCTGACAAAAGGCCAACATCTCCCTCAAAGTGTGTGACCAGAACAACCGCCACAACAACAAAAAGAGTAAATCAAATCCGAACTTAGAAAACTCCCCAGTGACACTGGAGACACTGTTACGCAAAGGCATGTTACAAAACAGCACCCAAGGCTCTGGTCATGAATAGCTAATCCCATGTTAATGAGCTGTTTAGGTTGTTCTCCTTTGTTGTGGTGGCTAATGATTACAATGAGCATCCAGAGGGACTTCCTTGGAAGCATGAGCCTCAAGCTATCAAGGAGTGGTGTCGCTGCAGGTGATGGTTTTTCTATGTGCTTTCTAAGTTTTCTGCACTGAGCATAGATTCCATTGTATAATAGAAGGATTTTTATGAATAAATACAGTGATGTCTATAAGGAATGTTGCAGAAGGGCGTGGCCCCTGATCAGATGTGGGGGACATAGAAGGGAAAGAAGCTGAAAGAGAGTTCCGTTTCAGACAGGTACAGGAGAGAAGTCAATGAAATACTGGGTGAGAAGACACCACAGGAAGTGAGCCCTTCAAGACCGGAGGAGGCCAGGTGAGGGGGCCGAGTAGAATCATCTCCCTGAAGGTGAAGGTGCAAACCACGGATGTGTGTGACGTCTCTGAGGAGGCCAGTGGGAGAGAGAAGAGAAAAAACTGCAGAGAACGCACAGGGGAAGCTGTGGCTGAGACTGAGTGGTGGGACGCGGGCACCCTGGTGGGTGCAGGGTGGAGGTGAGCAGCATGGAAGCCACGGGAGAAAGGGTGCCACGCATTCTGAGTGCTTCAAAGAGGGGTAGGAGGGTGACATCTGAGAAGAAACCAGACTTGATAAGAGCCTGGCCTTGAGGAAGTCAATGATAACCTTCAAGAGACATGAAGAGCCCAGTAGCCCAATTGGCCAGGGTGAAAAAGAGGGTGGCTGGGTTGAGAGACCTATGCAGCAATGGTAATAGCGGCAGTTCCCACATATGTTATAGGTCATGTTTACATGTTGGGCATTTCCTGTGTATTGGATGGGCATCCCGGTTGATTTAATCTTCCCCAGAATGTAGCCCACGCATGTCAGCCTCGTGACCGGTGGCCTGCGAGTTGGACATGCTTGATGTAGCAATCAGGGCTACTGGTCAGCATCCAGCAGTCTTAGGAACAAGGTCCTGGTTCAATTGAATATTGATTCAATTTATTTAATCCTCACCTGAGAACATGTTTGGAGAAAGAAAGGGAGGCAGGGAGGGAGGAAAGAAGGGAAACATCAATGTGAGAAACATCAAGCGGTTGCCTCCTATACACGCCCTGACCTGGGATTGAACCCACAACCCAGGTATGTGCCCTGACTGGGTATCAAACCTGCAACCTTTCAGTGCACAGGACGTCTGAGGAGGCCAGTGGGAGAGAGAAGAGAAAAAACTGCAGAGAACGCACAGGGGAAGCTGTGGCTGAGACTGAGTGGTGGGACGCGGGCACCCTGGTGGGTGCAGGGTGGAGGTGAGCAGCATGGAAGCCACGGGAGAAAGGGTGCCACGCATTCTGAGTGCTTCAAAGAGGGGTAGGAGGGTGACATCTGAGAAGAAACCAGACTTGATAAGAGCCTGGCCTTAATGAAGTCAATGATAACCTTCAAGAGACATGGAGAGCCCAGGA
>NW_006300373.1:3708410-3710534 GCF_000327345.1 Myotis davidii
TTATTGAGACAGATTTTACAACCAAATGGAACACAATATCTTGGCCTCAGTTGTGTTTTAGCTCCAGACCCAGGAAAGCAAAACGATCCCATAGAACAACTCCTCACCATGTCTTTAATTTTCTGTTCTGATACATTGACTGACATCCCAGGTATGGCTGACTCTGGAGGTACTGCCCCTGCCCCCCTTAGAGTGAACCAATTCCTAGAGATAGTCATTAAATTGCCCTTCTAGCATGCCAGATTCTATACCCCTGCCCTCCTCCCTCAATAGCTTCTCAGGCTACCATGTCCCAGCCACTATCTTCCTGCCCTTATCACTCCAGGGCCAGATCCCTGCCAACCACCACTGAAATTGCCTATTTGCATAGCTTGCCCTGACCTGCAACCACCACCAAGACTCTTGCCACACTTCCTCCCTCCTCCGTCTCCTGACCTACCTGCTGTTTACCTTGTGGCAATCATGGTGGTGGGCCCCCTCTGCCTCTTGGAAACTGGGAGTAACAACCTATTTTCTCAATGAAGTGGCTCCTGATCTGCAGGCCCTCCAGCAGTTTCTATTAAAACAGGACACTTTAAAACAACCCCTTTATTTAAGGATTCTTCCGTGGCACTTCCCCTAACCCCAAAGAATCAACCCATTTCATCCTAAGGAGATCCCCCCCTTCCTCCCCCTCACCCCCAGGGAGGTGTACCATCATCACACATTTTAGAGAAGGAGGCGCCCTGACTAAGGACCCACATGCCCGTGGAGTCGATGTTAACATGCTGCTAAGCCGCTGTCTATGATTTGGCCACATCTGGACCAATAAGCGGGGAAATAGATGACCTCCTACAGGTCCTCGTGCACAGGGGTGCGGTGAGCGGTGGTCCGTCTCCACGGTCCCTCACCCCTGGGTCTGCTGCAACTCATGGATGCACTACCATCACATCGTTTCGGAACCACACCCATCACAGGTTTACCCAGCACGCAGCTCCCCACCTCGCACCAGACACGAATTTCCAAATGTGCCCCCTCCCCCCGCTATTTGTATTTCAGAAGGACTCACCCCAAGCAGTGCAAGCAGCCAGGGAGCCCAGGACCAGAGCGAAGAACCGCATTGTGGGAGGACAGCAGCTCCTGGGCCACAGGTCTTGACTCCTTGCAAGCGCCTCTGCCTCCAGGGGCTGTGGGTCCGCCCCTCAGCTCCCCGTCAGCAGCTCCCGCCCCACTGCCACCCTATCACCTAATCAGGATGCAACACAGAAGCTCCTGGTCTCCCAAAGGGCTGCTCAGGGCACAGCCTGGGCCCCTAGGCCACGCCCACCCAGAGTTGACCCTCTTCCCCCTAAACAGCCTGGACACAGCTCTCAGGTTACCTGATTATCAAACAACTTGTTACATTAGGGTTTCTCCCTTGGACACCTCAACCTGAGCAGGCGGTGAGCTTCCCAAGGCAGCGGACAAGGGGGGGCAGTGATCTGGGGGTCCTCCCAACAAGGCTGCAAACTTTGTGAGCAACTCTCAGCCCCACAGCTGCTCAACTGGGGAATTAGGACAAATCTCTTAGATTCCCATGTTGGGTGTGTGTTGGGGGGTGGGAGGCGGGGAGGAGGTGGTGGTCAGTCCCCGAGGTAAATGCTTCTATAAAGATTGCCCTGGCCCGAGCCAGTTTGGCTCAGTGGATAGAGGGTCAGCCTGCAGACTGAAGTGTCCCGGGTTCGATTCTGGTCAAGGGCACGTACCTCCGGTTGCAGGCTCCTCCCTGGTCCAGACCCTGGTTGGGTTCAGAGGCAGGGGGCAACCAATCGTTGTGTTTCTCTCACATCAATATTTCTCTCTGTCTCTCTCTCTCTCTTCCACTCTCTTTAAATATCAACAGAAAAATATCCTTGGGTGAGGATAAAAAAAATTAAAAAGAAAAAAAAAAGATTGCCCTGGGGTGGGATTCCTTACTTTATCAGGGAAAAAACACGGGTCATGAAGTGCACCCGGGTAAAGAGCACCCATATCTCTACCCACATAGGACAATCTGGGTTGTCCTCTAAGCAGAGGCTATTTCTAATCACCACATCACACACATACACACACACACACACACACACACACACACACACACACACACACACACTCACACGCGCGCGT
>NW_006300373.1:3711687-3712737 GCF_000327345.1 Myotis davidii
GTTTTATTTTTGCACAACGAATTATGTAGCTGGTCTTATCTGTCACTAACTAGTTGAGTTTTCTTGGGCCTCGGGTTGTTGTGAAGATTCTTTGAATTAATATGAAAATTTACTATGAAGACACAATCTCAGTTACTATATTATTACAGCATTTAAAGGTATAATCGCCAGATTACCAAAGGCTGCCATCACCTCCACCTTGTGACCAGCCACCGATCGGCCATCTATCAGTCCATCCACCTAGTCCCACTGCCAATCACTGGCCTGGGAACCATGAAAGTGAATCTGACCTTGTTCCTGAGCTAAGGAGCCCATGGTCGAACAGACAAGCCTCTGGTCACTGGCTAACACACCTTCCTTCCCATTCCTGGTGCCAGTGTACAGGTGAGCACAGGTGAGCTGGCAGCCATAGGACTGAATTCCTACAGTCACCAGGATCTGAAAACAGACTCCAGTTCCTGTGGGTACGGTCAGCTGTGTGACCTTGGGGAGGACATTCCTCCCACTGAGCCCCATCTCATGAAGATAACCACCCTCCCTGCCCTAGGTAGTTTGGCTCAGTGGATAGAGCATGGGCCCATAGACTGAAGAGTCCCGGGTTTGATTCCCGTCAAGGGCACGTACCTCTGTTGCAGGCTTGATCCTCGGCCCTGGTCAGGGCACGCGTGGGAGGCAACCAATTGATTTGTCACTTTCATATCAATGTTTCTCTCTCTTCCCTCTCCCTTACATTCTCTCAAAAAAAAAAATCAATTGAAAAATATCCTCAGTTGAGGACTAAAAATATAACCACCTCCCTGCTTCTGGCTTGTCAGAAGACGGAGAGGAGACGTGGGTTGTGGACAGGTGGGATCTGGCACTGGGGGCTGTGTGTGATGGTTACCACCAAATCGAGGGTCCTCAAAGGGCATCCCCTCTCCATGCCTCTGCTCAAAGCCTCGAGCCTCTCCCAGCTCCCGGCGTGAGAGGAAATGTATGTCTGAAAGAGCTGGTTTCATTCCCTGGAGCTTGGGGAGTGTGGAAAGCAGCTGTAGGCAGGGGCAGAGGGGC
>NW_006300374.1:0-1506 GCF_000327345.1 Myotis davidii
GCCTAGGGTTCCTCAGCCTCAGCACTACTGACAGGATATAGCACAGGATAATCCTTGGTTGTGGGGGTTGTCCTGTGAAGAAAGTGTGTTTAGCAGCACCCCTAGTCTCCATCTACTACATGCAGTAGCACTGCCCACCCCCCAGTTATGACAATCAGAAATACCTCCAGATATTGCCAAATTACCCTTCTTGAGAGCCAGCTTCTCTTTATTCCTTCTGTCCTTGACCGACCTCAGGGGTTTTGGTGGGGCCACAGCACCTCCTAGTGGTCAGGAAGGCACAGTTCTCATATCTGAGGCCACTGGGCCAGGCTTCAGCCCATAAGAAACCTAAGTCAGCAAGGACCTGGGTAAGGCCAGGGAACCAGGACTGCCACAGAGGTCTCTCTCTCTCTCTCTCTCTCTCTCTCTCTCTCTCTCTCTCTCTCTCACATTCTCTCACACACACACACACACACTGTTTGGAAACACTAACTGTCAATTTCTTGTGAAACCCCTTCACAAACACCCCACAACCGTGGTTCATTTTTTTTTTTTTCACGGAACACAAAACAAGCTCTCGAGATACAGTAGTGAACAAATCAGAAACTATCACCATCCTTGCTGGAACGTCAAGCATGCTTGATTTGTTGGTGGTCATTGAATGGCCTCTTAGTGCAAAAGCAAGTATAAGACAATACGCTCACTCTCATGATGCTTATATTTTGATAAAAAAAAAAAAAAAAACTCAGAGAGCCCTGGCCATTTTGGCTCAGTGGATAGAGCGTCAGCCTGCGGACTGAAGGGTCCCTGGTTCAATTCCGGTCAAGGGCATGTACCTTGGTTGCAGGCACATCTCTAGTAGGGGATGTGCAGGAGGCAGCTAATCCATGTTTCTCTCTCATCGATGTTTCTGACTCTCTATCCTTCTCTCTTCCTCCCTGTAAAAAATCAATAAAATATATTTTAAAAAAACAACCTCAGAGGTTCCCGTAGACTAGAAATATAAAATAGGTGCCATATGGAGATTAGGAGTATAATCAGTATTAACACAGTTAAATACTGTCCTTTGCATGGAGTCTCATTTCCTCATTGATAAAACAATGGGCTGACACACATAATTTCCCAGTCTCTGTCAGTTTTAAAGTTGTATGACCCTAACTGGAGATATCCCTAGATGTTGCCTGGGCTAAAAAACTGGGCATCCAGTGTCCTATGTAGCGAACCTCATTGTACCACATAGCTTATATGTGAAGCTTTTGAAAGAAAGGGAGAGAGGGGAGATAGAGGGGGGAAGGAGGGAGGAAGGAAGAAAATAGTAAATAGATGTTGCCTGGGCTAAAAAACTGGGCATCCAGTGTCCTAAGTAGCGAACCTCATTGTACCACATAGCTTATATGTGAAGCTTTTGAAAGTAAGGGAGAGAGGGGAGGTAGAGGGGGGAAGAGAGAGGGGAAGGAGGGAGGAAGGAAGAAAATAGTAAAAAACATGGATAAGAGGCTACATATAATACTAATTCTGCACATA
>NW_006300374.1:2357-12032 GCF_000327345.1 Myotis davidii
ACTTCTGCTTCTGGCTCACTCTTCACTGGTGCTCAGAACTGGTTTCTGGGGTCTGCTAGGGGACAAGGGCCATGAACTCCCCTTCATTCTGCTCAACTGGCTCTTAGTTACTGGTAGTTCTGACCTTGAAAAAGTCCCTTTTCTTTCTGATAAAAATACAAGGTCAACATATGCATTGACTCTTTTTAAAAAATACATATTTTATTGAATTTTTTTAGAGAGAGAGGAGGGGAGAGAGACAGATGGAAACGACACTGAGAAACATCATCGATAGCTGCCTCCTGAACACCCCTCTTAGGGGCTCAAGCCTGCAACTCAGGCATGTGCCCTGACTGAGGATCAAACCAGTGACCTCTGGGTTCGTGGCTCAATTCTCTACCACTGAGCTGCACCAGCTGGGCACACATTGACTCTTGAGATCATATGCCTACAAGTGGACCAATGGCCATCAGTTTTCCAAATGAAAATTCAGATCAAAACCCGATGGGACAGCCTGCTCCTACAGGTCATTCACCTTCATAAATCATCAGTTCATGCTATTGGCCTGTTTAGCTATTGAAATTTCATTTAGCCACTTAAAATATTTAAGCTTACTATTTCTATTATTGTATGGATTATAAATATTTCATCTTCAAGTCATTTGAAAGTAATATGAGAAACAATTAACAATAATTAAATGCAATACTAAGGTGTGCGGGCATTATTTATTAACTTTCAAATGTGATTATGTGTCACTTTATTTTTATTATTTGGAAGTAGCTGCAGGTGTTTTGTGGCATGAGGGAGGTCCAGGGGGACCCTGAATTCTCAAACTTTAAGTTAGTCACATCGAATATTCAATATTGACTTTAGAAGTTGTTTTCCTGCAGTTTCTAATGTTTATAATTTTTAACATGTTGAAAGTTGTTCATACAATACAGAAAGTTAAATAATTTCTAAGTGTAGGCAAATGAGTTGATTGTCTTTGGCAGATTCCTGTGTTCCATTCTAAGATGAATTAATCTTTAAGTTAAAGTTGGTCACATAGAATATTTAATATTGACATTATTGTTGTTTCTAATGTTTATAATTTTTAATAGATGTTGAAAGTTGTTCATAATACAGAAAGTTAAATAATTTCTATCTAAGTGTTGGAAAATGAGTTGGTTGTCTTTAGCAGATTCCTGTGTTCCATTCTAAGATGAATTACAAAACTTTCAAAAGAAGTACTAATCATTTTTTTGTTAAACTACTTGTGAGCTAGACTTTCACTTTCGGGCAGTTGGGTAGAATAGATAGATATTCTGAAACTTCCTTCTTCTACATACAGCGAGAGTTGACATAAAATATAATTTTGTAGACTGCCAAGATTTTTAAGAAATAAGGAAAATTCCAAGAGTTTTTAAAAAAAAAAAACACCAGGAGCCTTGAGTGAAAAAAATGAGAAGCTCCTCTCATATCTGGGATGTGGATGTCTATCTTTTTTATCTCTAGGTGTTGTGGTATCTTGAGTCTGGATAATTCTAGCTGCCATAGGTCATTGGATTGGAGATAAGGTTCAGAAGGAAATCTGCTGATGGTATTTTTTTTTATTGCTTAAAGTATTACAAAGAGTATTACATATGTCTCCTTTTTTTTTCCCCTGCCCTTGACAATCCCCTGGCCTCCCCTACCCGCCAGTGTCTTATATATCCATTGGTTATGCTTATCTGCTGATGGTATTTTGATAGAACCCTTTCATCAGACCTCTCTGCAAGATCCCAACCAACCTCTGGCCTCTCAGTGCCTGAGTCCAGGAGCTCCCATCCCAGCAGGCTGGACTGAGCTGAGAGGAGGCAGACAGCATTTAGGTGTAATTTTATGCATTGGTATGAACAGAATGCTGAGCCCCAGCCCCAGTCCCAGCCTTCTTCTTGTCTCAGGAATGTCCTCCACCTGCATCTGCCTGCAGGCTTCACTGTCCCCACCTCAAACCCCCCTTCCTTCTAACCCCTTGCAGGCTCCCAAACAACTGGTCTGGAGGTGCAGGCTGGGACAGAAACACCTGCAGATCAACACTGAGCAGATCACTCTGTATTTAACCCCTCACATTCCAGCACTGACTCACAGCCTCTGCCAACCCCATTCTTCTGTGTTGTAAACAAAACCTGACTTGCCCTTCACCCTCTCCCTTCCAGGGAGTTTCCTCAACCCTCCCTCAGAGCTCCCTGAATCTCAGTAGAGTCATAGCTCCTCCTTGTGGCCAAAGAGAAGCCCTGTGCCAGTACCCAAGTCTCCCACAGAGACAGTAATGCAGCACAGGTCTGAGAGAGAAGGACATGCAGTCAGAGGGCTGTAATTAGGCCCCAGCCCACCCATCTCAGAGTGAAGTCTCAACCATGATGAGGCTTATTGTTGTAGCAAACATGAGCTCTCGAGATTTCTCAGCATGCCGTTCATACCAATGCATAAAATTATGCCTAAATGTTGTCTGCATACCAATTTTATGACTTCACATACTTGGTTACAATTTTCTGCCTGTAACTCTCTCCTTTTCCCTGTAAGGTCCTTTGTGACTCCAGTATTCCAGCCCTAAACCTCCAGTCCCCCTCTCTTCTTCCTTTTACCCTAAAACATGATTTGAAATAAAGGCAACTGTGAGATACTTACTTTAAGATTACTAATTTTACTTCAAGCCAGGTCTAATTATTGAAACGGACCCACCATTCAATTTCAAGTTCAGATAGAGGCATGTAAATGGTTTCTCCTCTATCTTTGAGAGCAGGGTTGACAAACGGTGGCTCAGAGGCAAGTCTGGCCTATAGCCTGCTTCAGTGATGAAGTTTCAAGGAACCAGGCTGCACTCACTCATTTGCGTAGTGTTCTCAGCTGCTTTCATGCCACAACAGCAGAGTAGCTATAACAGGGACCATGCTACCCGCAAAGCCAGAGCCAAAATGATTCATTCTCTGGCTTTCTACAGGAAAAGTTTGCTGACCCCTGCAAACAATTTTATGGAGAGGATCACCTGTAGCTAGAGTAGAAATGACCCCCAAACGAATGCCATCTTTGAGCAGGGTTCTCAGGGAAACCCAGGTCTGGTTCCAGGGTTCACTTTACCCAGAAAGAACATTCTAGTCACTGATTTTCTACATATGACAAAGATTACAAATTCAGCTTAGACGCTCACGTTACTATCAACGTTATTACCCAAGCATATGCTTTGTACCTTGGTTTTTGTTGTAATTTTGCTGCCCTGTTTACCTCAGATTTTTAGTACGTTTCTTAATACATCGTTTTTCAAGGAGTGGAATTCTTATTTTAAAAATTTCCCTGCACGTTGCAGTCATGAAGAGCCAGTATGGCCTCTGTGAATAAAGCTGCATTAACCAGGAAAGTGGCTGGAGAAGCTATGGAAAGAGAAAAACAGACTCCCTCAAGGAAAAGAGCATAAAATTGCCTTTTGAGGCTGGTGACTCCTGCTCCTGCCAATGCGAAAGTCAACAGATTTGCTGGAGCCCAATCAGACTGCATTTCAGGCACAAGTTTACATAGTCCTCCAAGGCCACTAAACAATGTGCATGGGAAAGTGAGGTGACAAGTACAGATTAATTAAATACAGACACGTGCCCCTGGGCCACCCTGTGCTTGAAGTTAGGAAAATAAGTATAGGTACCAACATACTCTGCATATGTGGAATATGGACATCCCCCCCAAGCCCACAGCTGGTGGCTCTGTTTATGGGAGGGGGTGGAGGAAGCAGACTCACATGCAATTTGGCATGTTTGGCACTGATTGTCAATGAAATTCATTGAATTTATCCAGAACAAAAGCTTGGTACACATCAAGTACAAGCAAGACTATTTTGGAATTCTGCAGGGTCAAACCTCAAAAAATGACTTACAGTATTTCAGATGGAAAAGGCACCTTGTACATCTAAGCTCCTTTACAATCATGCAAAGATATCTCCTTAGATTTGTTCACCCAGTTTACATCAATGACATGTGTGCATATATATACACAGAGACTCCTCGTCCTGATTCAGGATTTGCCTGGCCCGTCAGCAGGGAGCTTTGTCCTAGTCATTTTCACTTAGAATATTAATCACTTTCACCTAATATTCAAATCTACTCTGCTCCATCCCCCTTCCACCACAGCTACCACCATCAGTGATCTTTGATTTTTTCTCACTCTCATTTTGTTCAACCATCTACCTAATGTTTGGTGTGCACACCCCTAGTAGTTTTCAACATGATTTTAGATAGTGCACAAATGACCAGAGAAAAATTCACCAGCACACAAAATATCAATGTCTTTGCTCAAGAAGAGACACAGGAAAAAAGTCCATTTAAATATCAAAATGTCACTTACATTCCGGGCATTGTGCTAAGTGGCTTCCTTGCTCCATGTGTGAGAGTTGCATGGGAAGAACTGAAGTCTGGAACCCATCACTTGGCATTTCCCCCCACGTCCCCACTGCTGCTTTAGATGACTGAATCATCCCACTGCAGCCAGGCAGGCCCACATTCCTTTGTCTCTAGGTATTTACTTGGGAATTTGAAACCAATCCTAGCTAACTCCCCTTATCTGGCAATCTCCACTCTTCCTGGAGGAAGGGGCCCAAGTAATAAAGCCCAAGACACACAGGAGAGAACTTTCTAGGACATAGCAGCACACACTCCAACTATTGTGAAAGCTCTGCTCTAAAATATAGTGTTTCTCATATGGTCCAAGAAGTCTGGCAAGGCTCAGGAGAAGTTTCAGGATGACGTAGAATCATACGACTCCCCATACTTCACTGCGGAGGTGTCAGCAGTGAGGTAATTGAACAGGATGAGAAGACTCTCCTTTCTGGGCCTGACCCTTCTCTTACTCCTTAGTATTTCCTGATTTTTAGGGCCCAATGAAAAGCAGCTTGCTGCCTTATGCATTTAGTCAGTAGTTACCCAATACCTATGTTGTCCTGAAACTAAAGGCACTTTCCCATATGGCCTGAGGAGCTACCTTACCCATCCTTTCTCCTTTGATCAGTCATTCTCAGCTGGAGATGATTTTGATCCCTAGGGGGAAATTTAGCAGTTGTCATAACTGGGAGGAGAGGTTACTGCCACTTGTAACCAGAGACCAGAGATGCCGATAAATATGCTACAGTATGCAGGGCATTCCCCACATAAAAGAGTTATCTGGCCCAAAGCTCTTCTAGTAAATCATCTTTGTATCAGCAAAATTTCAAATGTAAAAGAAACAGAAACTGCTTCCAGAGGGATGACTTATGAAAGCAGAAATAGCATGCTGGTAGGCCACTCAGGTATATTTTGTGCATGTAGAAACTGGCCTATGTGTGGGTGTAGAAGCTGGAGGTTAGTTCTCACTGAGAGTCACATATTCTGGATACTTCTTCTGTGCCCCATTATATGATGATTCCTGTTCTGGATCCCATTTCTTGGATTTTTCAGAATTTGATATGCTCCCCAGAGTCAACCCTTAATTTGACAGAGCTCAGATTGTTCTCTTTGCTCATGTTTATGGTGTCACAGCGGAGGACATGAACCCTAAATTGAGGCTGCTTGAGTTTGAACCCTGTGCTGACTACTTAATAGCTATAAAACTTTCAGCAAAACACAAAACTTCTCTAAGCCTCACCCTCATCTACAGAATGGTAAAATTTATAGCAATAAGTCATAAAGTTGTTGGTGAGGATTGGGTGAGTTGATGTATGTAGATTCTCTTCACAGTGTTTGATGCATAGTAAGCACAACCCAAATTTCAATTGTCTTATCATTGGCCAAGAATTCTGTATTATCTTGATCGTATGATGTTGGTGAACTTATTAGGGAAGTATTGCATAGACCCTGAAGTCCCTAGGTTGGAATCCTGACCCTAGCATGCATTTGTTGCATGATTTTGGTCAAGTGTCACATACTTCTATGCGTCTCCAATTACCCATCTGTAAAGGTGGGGGGGAGTGATAATAATAGGTATCTTATGGGCTTCTTATGAGAATTACTAAATTAATATAGGCAAAGTACTTAGAAAAGTCCTGATATATAGTAGTTCTGGATAAATGTAAGTTATTTTCACTCTCCTGTTTTAAATCAGAATAATTTCCCTCTTCTCAGGGGAACAAGTTGTTTCTATTCAAAATGAAAGTTAACATGTATACACAAGACCAGAGTTACCACAGAAAAATTATATAATTGTGAAAGAGCCAGTATTAATTAAACATCAAGGGTATGGAGTTCAAGGTAGTCTTCAGGATAAAAGTTTACAGTTGGAACAACCAAGTACCTAAGATTTTTGTTTGGGAATCAGGACACCTGTAGCTCTGTTCTGTGACCTTACTCCAACTGACTTTTCTATTATGGGAACAGTTCCCACCAGGTGGGGTCATTACTTTCATTCCCATGACCTTCTGGAAAAGTGGTTGATGTTTAAATTTAATGCTGAATTATATTCAATTTGGCACAAAAATGAATTCTAAATTTGGATTTGTGTGTTTCCAGTGAAGTCACTCTTTCTGGCACCTGTGGTCATAGGTGTCAATGACAAACCTGGAGGTATAAATAGCAGTGGATGTAAACCCTTCATCCCACTGCCCACCAGAACCAGTGAGCAACCATGAAGGCCTTCATCTTCCTTGCTCTCCTGGGAGCTGCTGGTGAGTCTCTCTTACTAAATGAATAAGTAGGTGTCTTGCATATATTTAAGTTTGCAGTTTGTACTTTGGAAGACAATGAATGTTGAATATATCTCAGTACTCAAGAAGCTTAAAACATTGAGGCAACAGTGCATAGTACCTGTGTCTATAGAGAAATAAATCTCACTTATTTGGGAAAGATCGCTAGACAGTAGTGATCAGTGCAGATCAATATAAAGAGGCAGCACTTGCCCTCAAATTCAAGGTAAAATCTATGAAGAAGAGGGAAAAGGAAAGGACAGTCAACAGAAAAGAAATGTTGCTTTGACCTTTCTAAGGATTTGGAGTTAATACCTAGGAAAAAAACTAATGTTTTGCTTCTTGCAGAAGCTGTGAGGGTCAGAGCCTGAGTCTCCTCTAGACTGAAGGGCATCTTAGCAGGGATCATAGCAAGCAAAGATATTTTATTTCTCATGAATAAAAGCTATGGATTGGGTTTTACAACATCTTTGCTAACGAAATCTCACCAGTGTAAATCATCAAAAGAGATAGAGAAATGAGTACTTTTACATTATGAAAACTTACTACTACATTTTCCAAAATTGGGCAAGTTTAAATTCAATATAGCTGTCTGTATACCTGGAAATGTCTTTCCCAAAATTACTTTAAAATACTTGAACAATAGAACACATGTAATGTAATGAAAGATTTTGATGCCATAAGAAGTCTTAGTATATCTGAATAAATTTAAAAATGTTGGAAAGATAATTGGGATAAAGGGAAAGGTTGGAGACAGAAACCTTATAATGTTCTATGAAATTACTTTGTGAAGATTATAGATGAATAGATGAAGGCCAAGAAGAGAAATTTCAGGGTGTGGGTAGTACAAAATTCCCATTTTCTTCCAGGCCAGAACATTTTCAGGTGGCTTCTAAAAGCTTCCTTTAGGTTACCACCTGGGGTTATCTATCCTATACCAACCACCTCAAACAAACATAACTCTGGGTATCACAAAGCTTTACTGAACATCTATTTGCATGGCTTCTCAGCACAGTTTTATGTAAAAGGTATTCTTCATATTCCTAGGAAGTGGTTAGTGTTCAGGACATTTATTATATAAAGTCTTTTATCTGTGTGTGTGTGGGGGGGGTGGCATCACATATATAAAAACTGTATATTTATCAAATTTAAAGCATAAATTAAATATTAGATACTTATCATGGTATAAGTAGGGTATGTGTTAAAGATATAGAAAAACTAGGTTTTAAAATTTTTACATTAAATATCACCATTTTCTGATTATATGGGATAGGAAAACATTATCTGAGCTTTCCTGGTTAATCTACTAAAACTTGGTGGTGAGTCAACATTCCAAGATGGATCTGTTTCACAGATAGTTTCCAACTTTTCTCTGTCAGTTGCTTTCTCCGATGATGACGATGACAAGATCGTCGGGGGCTACACCTGCCAGGAGAATTCCGTTCCCTACCAGGTGTCCCTGAATGCTGGCTACCACTTCTGTGGTGGCGCCCTCATCAATGACCAGTGGGTGGTGTCCGCTGCTCACTGCTACAAGTCGTAAGTAACCAATACTCACATCCCTGATCAACTCATTCCCCAGCCCTGCCAAAGCACAAGCAGGGTGAGCACTCAGGTTCTAAGAGCCTCATTATTCTCCCAGGCATTGAATGATTAACTGATGCACTTTCACATGGTGTCCTAAGAGTTCCCTGATGTCTTTCCAAATAAAGACATGGAAGGGGAAATAGTGAGTGATAAAATACATACATAGAACTAGCTTCAGAGCATTAATCATGAAATAGTCCTAATTATTATAGCTCAACCAGAAAAGAATGCCATATGGAGGTAATAAAATAGATGAAATGTCCAGTGCTCTGAAAATAAACACAACTCATTCTGCTCCTTAATATCTTATCATGTCTCTGATTGCTGCTGCATCTCTCTACAATAATTGGTAACCCCAAACAGAGGAGAAAAGGAGGTGCTGATTAATTGCCACTAATTCTCTTTTTACCCTCATTGTTTTATTGGTGTCATTTGGTTCCCATGCACATGTCATACTACTCCAACATAAAGGTGGGCTGTCAGTCTGTGCCTATAGTGATACCTACCTAAGGACTCCTCTAACTGTACTCTATCTGATGGGACTGCCTTAAGTGTACAATTGCTGTGTGTGTGTGAATACTTGAAGGGGGTGATGTCTGTGCTTATGCTCATGACTGGGGTGTACTTTTAAAGGGGAAAGTTCAAGTTAAATAGAAATTTTTAATCCTTTAATCCAGTCGAATCCAGGTGCGTCTGGGAGAGCACAACATTGAAGTCGTTGAGGGCAATGAGCAGTTCATTAATGCAGCCAAGATCATCCGCCACCCCAAATACAATGCCCGCACCATCGATAATGACATCATGCTGATTAAGCTGAAATCACCTGCCACCATCAGCTCTCGAGTCTCCACCATCTCTCTGCCAGGAACTTGTGCAGCTGTTGGTACCCAGTGTCTCATCTCTGGCTGGGGCAACACCCAGAGCGTCGGCAGTAAGTATCACCTGAAACTAGGCACCAAGTCTGAGAATCCTAGAGGCAAAAGGCATGTGGAGGGCTAATTAGTCCAAACTGTCACTCAAGACAAGGTTCACAGAGTAGTCTGTGGATATATGGAGTCTTAGATTATGTTAATGGAAATGAGGAAGATCCCTTTGTTGAAAAATAGAGCACTAATGAACTATGATGAAGATGCCAGGTATTCAACATAAGTGACTAGTGATTTGCAGAGAACTAGGAACTGAGAGGTAAACAGAACTGATACTAAGGAATTTGGGACTGCCTGAACTATAAACCGACTTAATAAAGTCTCTAAATTTGAAATCGCTGGTCACTGATGCTAGTCTCAGAGAACAACTTGTTGATTAAAACTCTTTGGAAGGCCTTTCAAATAAAAGTTGTTCTTCCAAAGTAGAAGTTACTAATAATCCAAATGAAAGAGTTGGGGTATTGGGAAGGGCAGGAAGAAATTATGGAAAAGAAATATTTTAGAAATCCTGTAACCTTCTTCCATATA
>NW_006300374.1:12086-13582 GCF_000327345.1 Myotis davidii
ATATATTATTGTTGATAGTATTAGAGATATCTACTCTCCCCCACCCTTTATTCCCATCCTCCCAGCCCCTACCTCCCCATGTCTTCACTACCATATTGATAAGCATATAAGTTCTTTGGTTTATTTCTTCTCATCCCTCCAACCCCACATTGAGGTATGTCAGTCAGCTCCATGCCTCCATGCTTCAGGTCTTATTTCGTTGGTCAATTCATTCACTAATTAGATTCCATAAATAACCTTTTTCCATTTTTACTCCTGCATCCAACAGCTAACTACCCTGAGCTCCTGCAGTGCCTGGATGCTCCCGTCCTCTCTGACAGTGTTTGCCGCAATGCCTACCCAGGCCAGATCACCAACAACATGATGTGTCTGGGCTTCCTGGAGGGTGGAAAGGACTCTTGCCAGGTTAGGTTCTTTGCACCCCTTTTCTTTCAAGCTCCATCTCATGCATCTCCACCAAATTTCCCCTTTTCTGAAATACAGAAGATTAATAGGCTTTTTCTGGAACTGATCATGAGGAGTGAGGGGTAGATTTGGGATAAGTGATCACTTTTTCTTTTTGCCATATGAGTGGTTATAATTAAGGGTAAAAAGATACATAGAAGATGGTGTGCAAATAGCACAGCTAAGGTACTCTTCTGATGAGGACTATTGTAGAAGAACACTTTGAAAAAGCAGGGCTAGCTGAGAAGCCTTACACCCTGTATTACCACCTCTTCTTGGCCCCATATGCCTGTAATTAAGGAAAGAGGAGGACCTAGAAGGAGGGGGGAGGAAGAATGGGGATGTAGTGTGGAAACTGAGAGTTGAAGGGGCTGCATGGAAGATCAGCAGCAGCCTGGGAAGATAGCCTCGGGATAATGGAGGAACATCTTTGAGACTTTATCCCATCTGGATGTGGTTGAGAATTCTAAACGGCTTTTCCCTCTTGTTTAGGGTGACTCTGGTGGACCTGTGGTCTGCAATGGACAGCTCCAGGGCATTGTCTCCTGGGGCTATGGCTGTGCTATGAAGGGCAAACCTGGTGTCTACACCAAGGTCTGCAACTACGTGAGATGGATTCAGGACACCATGGCTTCCAACTAAGCACATTTATCTCTTCCTGACCCATCCCTGTTAGACAACTTCATCTTCCTATGCCTAAAACAATACCTAAATAAAAATATTTTGTCCTGCACTAAATATGTCTAAGAACTCTCCTTACTTGGTATTATAAACTTTCTTTGGAAACAGACTGCTGAGTAAGAAAGTGGATATTGACATGAACTCTCATATGAGGGTAGAGTTTAAAAGATTATTTGGGTATTTATTCACCTAATCAAAATAAATTCACTGATCACCTACTATGTGCCAGATTGTGTAGGACATCCTATCTAATAAAAGACAAAAAGGGTAATTGACCGTACCTTTGCTACACTTCCCATTGGCTAATCAGGGTGATATGAAAATTAACCACCAACCAAGATGGCGGCCAGCAGCCACACAGCTGAAGCGAG
>NW_006300374.1:13986-18659 GCF_000327345.1 Myotis davidii
GCTCAGCCACAAGCCAGGCTGATGGCTGCCAGTACAGCGGTGGTGGTGGGAGCCTCTCCTGCCTCCTCAGCAGCGCTAAGGATATCTGACTGCAGCTTAGGTCTGCTCCCCGCTGGCAAGTGGACATCCCCCGAGGGCTGCCGGGCTGCCAGAGGGATGTTTGATTGCCATCTTAGGCCCAATCCTCCAGGGAGCAGGCCTAAGCCAGCAGGTGGTCATCCCCTGAGGTGTCCCAGACTATGAGAAGGCACAGGCCGGGCTGAGGGACCCCTCCCCCCTCACCAAGTGCACAAATTTTTATGCACCAGGCCTCTAGTTGAGGATATAAAGATGCATACGAATAGGGGTAACTGTTACCATCACATTTTTAAACAGGTAGTGACACTAACTTGCAGAAAGTAAAAATCAACTTCCCAAAGTTATTCAACTAGCTCGTAGGAAAGCTGGGAGTTGCCCTGGCTGTCCTTATTCCCAAAGCACCACTATTGCTTGACACTATGCTCTCTCTTTTGTCTCTAATCTCTCTGAAATACTGTGAGGCTAGAAAAATGAAAATCTCTAGAAGGAGGGAGTTTTAAAAATCACAGATGTCCTGCATTATTCAAGGTTTCACCTACCCATGTGCGGTTGTTCAATATCTTTCTTATTTTACAAATGGAATTTTATTGCTATGGTAGGCATTATGCCTGCAGATAATCTGTGGCCCTATCCCACCACAAGGCCCTCCAAAACCCCAACCCAAATTATGTACTATTTTAAATCATAAGCAAAAAAAAGTGCTAGTGCAGATAAGTTTATAGACTATAGATCTATTACTTTGAGGTAATAAAAGTCTTGGCAATAGGGGAGTTATTTGTTCTCTTCAGCCCTGTCTAGAAAGGCAGCATGGCCACCCTGGGTTAGCTCTTCAACACCCTCCCCCAGCTCTTCCATGATCATCCAGAGGATGGACTAGAGTACAATTCCCAACACATGATTTCCGTGCATATCTGATATGGTTAAAGGAAAAAGACACAAGTGGGTCTGAGCATGGAAATATTGGAGATGAAGGAGGTTTGAAAGAGGAAAATGTTTGTGGTCCCAGCGAACAGTTGAAGGAGAAATATGTCTTAATTGGGTTGGGCTGCTATAACCAAAGATGTATAGACTTCATGGCTTGAACAATTTTTTCACAGTTCTGGAGGCTGGGAAGTCCAAGATCAAGTCCCAGCAGGAAATGGTGAGAGCCTACTTCCTTATAGACAGCTACCATCTCACTTATCCTCACATGGCTGGGAGAGCTCATTGTAATGTCTTCTTCTTATAGGGACACTAATCCCATCATGGGGATTCCACACTCATGACCTCATCTAAACCTATTTACCTCCCACAGGACCCAACTCTTACTACCATCCCTTTTGGGGTTAGGGCTTGAATATATGAATTTTGGGAGGGACACAAACATGCAATCCATAACAGGTAACTTGGTGGAGAAGAGCATAGAAAGATACAGGCTCCAATTATGAATTTTCTATCCCTTTGTAACTAGGGATGGTATACTTGCAGAGAGCAGTCTGGAGCCTTTAATATCACCTATTGCTGCCAGGAGGATAAAAGTCCAAATTCCTGAGCTTAGCATTCAAGGCTCTTAACTAGTTGGGCACAATTGATGTGTCCTGTCTTATTTCCTTAGTTGTCATTTAGTTGCTTTTATGTTTGCATATAACCTAAATTCATTTCATATATAACTTTTCTTTATTAAATATGTAGCCTTAGATCTACTTAGCTAAGCATATCAGGCTTCCCTCCAGAACAAAAAAGTTGAAAGATTTCCCTGTTCCCTCTGAAAGGTTTTTCTACCCCACCTCATCACCACCATCAATATTCACCTACTCACCGAACCACCTCAGGTAGAGGGAAGATTCAGAAACCTGACAAAATAAGTGAGATATATAAGAGATGAAAGATCAGATGAAAAAAATATGAAAAGACAAATGAATCATTTTTTCTTCATGCCATCTCAAAGTTCCTTTTCAGCACATCTTGTCACTTTATATCTCTTACTAGCGGCCCTGTGCACAAATTCGTTCATGGGTGGGGTCCAGCCAGCCTGACCAATCAGGACCAATCGGGCCAGGCCACCCAAGGGGAGGGGCCATAGGCAGTTGGCCAGCCAGCCCTGCCCCCTGGTCAAATTTCCGGTCGAACTCTCAGTCGAGGGGACAATTTGCATATTAGCCTTTTATTATATAGGATTATGTTTAAAAACTGATACCAAGGCCAAAGAAGAACACTATAAGTAAATAAAACTATAGACTATAGAACCCACTATTTATTACATATTTCTGGGGGCAGTTGGAAAGTTTTTATGTAAGGCTAACTTATAAAAATGAATGTGGTGCATTGGAAAGAGTAGTGTCAAAAACACCTGAACAGGTAAGGAGATTGATTTTATTCACACTATTGCAATAAGAAGATATCCCAGACTTAAAAATCAGTGTCTCAGCAGGATTGTTTTGTCTTACATTTTTATCAGGAGGAATAGACAAGTTACAGGTGGGGAGATTTACAGTGAGGCTGTTTTGCTGTTGGGGGACTTCTCGGTCAGCTATTTCAGTTTAGCTAATTTCATAAGGAAAACACTTTTTAAGCTCAGAATGGAGAGTTGGAGGGTCAGTGTCTAGTTTAGGCAAAAGGGGAAAGGTCTGTGCTTGACTTTGTCAAAGGAACCAGGGAATCATCCAAAGTCTTATGGGTGCCACGAGGAAGTCTCTTCTAATTCACGTGGGGAAGGGTAGCATTTCCCAAAATACAAGATTCCCAGGGTTATTGTTACCCACTGCTGTATTTTGGGAGCACAGGGCTCAGATAAAGTTCAATCTGTCAGAGGAAATCTATAGACTCAGTTCCAAGTCCTGGCTTTGCCACTAACTTCTATTGAAGACCCAGCTCCCTCATCTCTAAAATGAGGGAGGAGGGATGATTTCTTAAACGTGCTTCCTACCCCAGTGTTTGATGAGTCTATGAGAATGGCTCTATGAGGGATTCTCGAAAAGAGGAGGTGACAAGTGAGGGCAGGGAGAGAGGTTGGAGGTCACAAAGAGAGGAGGGGCCAACAGAGAAGGGCTATGTCATAGAGAGGGGTGGGGAAATGTCAGTAGACACCTCAGGACTCCTGAGAATTTTAGGGTCAGAGAAGAGGCACCAGGGTCTTGACTGGGTCTGCTCCTTCCTCTCTGTCACCCTCAGCAGAGACAGTTCTCAGCTTTGATAAAGACTAGTTTGAAGACTACTCTAAGATCCTTGCTTCTCCCCCCTAACCCCAAATTAATGTCCATCCCTCCCCCAGTTGTTCTTGACAGGGACACTTAGACTAACGGTTGGGATCATTTCCAATTTGATCCAACTTGTCTGCTCCTGGTGAGATCGTGGCCCACCATGAAGTGCTGTCTCATCTTCACTCTCCTGAGTGTAGCTGGTGAGAGTCTGGACCCTTGTTATAACCTTGAGGGGGATGGGGCGGTGGAGGGAAGTGTCAGAAAGGGAAGTAGCTAACCACACTGAAGAGATAGGAAGCTGAGGGCATTTCTTTCAATGAACTGTTGACGAAACAAAAGGAACCAACTCTCGTGCACAGCTTATCCCATCAATGCTCTCCCCAAGCCCTCTGAGGCCTGGAAGCATGTTAGGACATGTCACTAATAAGTGCTCTAGTCTTGAGTGTGTAATTTCCTAGATTGCCACGTTTCCTGGACAACCACAGGAAAAGCATGTCTTCCCTTTATGTGGGCAGATGGACTTGAGAAGAGTGAGCACTGGAAATCAAGGTGAACTGGTCAGGGGCTCTGGAAGCCTCATGGCCCTACCCCAAGCTTTTCCATTCCTTTCACCTGCAAAGTCAGGGAATATTTCATTTTTTACTTCTATGCTTGGCAAAGACATGTGTCAGTTTCTTTAATAAACATAACTTAAGTGACATGGTTGATTCTCCCTGATTTAAGACATATATATTTAATATAATTTGAAGACCTTGATTTTATCTTTGAAAAATCTTAGGCTGGGAAACATTACCCTAGCCCAGTGGTCGACAAACTGTGACTCACGAGCCACATGCGGCTCTTTGGCCCCTTGAGTGTGGCTCTTCCACAAAATACCAACTTCTGCACATGGGCCATGAAGTTTCAATTGCACTGTATGTGTGTGCCCACATGTGGTATTTTGTGGAAGAGCCACTCTCAAGGGGCCAAAGAGCCACATCTGGCTCGCGAGCTGCAGTTTGCCGACCACTGCCCTAGCCAATCCTCACTTCTCAACCTCTTTGTCTCTCTTTCTCCATCAATTACTTAGGAATTATTCTGGCCAAATATTCTGAAACTGAAAAGTCAAACTTATCAGAAGATTTTACTATTCCCTACATGGTCTATCTGAAGTCCAGTCCAGAGCCCTGTGTGGGGTCTCTCATTCACCCGGAGTGGGTCCTGACCGCTGCTCACTGCCCCTTACCGTAAGTAACCTTTTGCTCTTGGAAACCAGGAGAGAGATATTTAAACAAAAGTAGGTCTGATGAGGCATTCCAGCCAGTTTTAATGACATCCTGGGGAATTTAGAGGAACCCAGAAAGAGGAAAGATCTTCTTCCCAATGGGGAAAATCATACACAATTATCAGTTTAAGAGGAGGTCAATAGGAAGCTGA
>NW_006300374.1:18745-56932 GCF_000327345.1 Myotis davidii
TTCCCATGGAAACAAATAATATGCTTTCATTCAATGTATTTATTTAACATTTGCTATATGCCTGGGACTGCTTAATGCACTGAGAAAACTGGAAGGGAATAAGATGGAAATAAATTTTGCCTCATAGATCTTACATTCTGGTAGAGGAAGTAAGCCAAAATAAAAAAATGGCCAAAAAGAAAACATAAAAAGAGTGGCAAGCTGTAATAAGTAAGAATGCTTTAGTTATGCCAAAACCGGTTTGGCTCAGTGGATAGAGCGTCAGCCTGCGGACTGAAAGGTCCCGGGTTCGATTCCGGTCAAGGGCATGCCTGGGTTGCGGGCACATCCCCAGGAGGAGATGTGCAGGAGGCAGCTGATCGATGTTTCTCTCCCATCGATATTTCTAACTCTCTATCTCTCTCCCTTCCTCTCTGTAAAAAATCAATAAAATATATTTTTTTAAAAAAAGAATGCTTTAGTTAGGTGGTCATGTGAGGCATCTTTGAAGAGATGAGACCCACAGAATGAAGAGGAGGCAGCCGAGTAAATAAAGGCTGGGGAGTAGAGCGTCTGATGTAGTAAAGGTATTTGAGAGACCAGTTGTTAGCTGAATGTAATGAGGACAGGAGATGTTCAAAAAATGACGGTAAAGTGTTCGGCAGGCCATGTGATACAGGAGATGGGCAAGAGTGCACTGCACAATATAATGCTATCCCTTATAATTCTCAGAGTCTCTGTTGTAATTGGGTCAGAATGTGTTGTGTGCTTGGACCTATTCAGAGTTTCATGGGTATACAAGGGTCATTTCAAACTCAGAATTCTCAGCGACCTGGTTATTTAAGACAATCCATTAGAAAATGGATTGAACCCTTGATTTGAACTTTATAAGAAATACAAAGGAAATAAAGACAGTTCATCTCCTTTAAGAACTGGAGTTGGAAATGCTGATATTTTTTTCTCAGCCATATCTAATGCATGAAGTGTCCTTAGTGGGGAATGGCTCTTCTATCTGGTGCATGACTGGATTTCTGGCATTGCAAGAGAGTGGTTTTGAATTAATCCAGGGAGTATAATGGAAAATAATAAATGGGAGTCCTAATAGCCTACTAAGAATCTTGTGACTCTATGATCAATGTAGGTGGTGCCTGGTAAATATAATATCTGTGAGAGGAGCTTGGGAGGAGCCTAAGAATATCTAGAAACAAACGATACAATATGCTTGCTCAAGAGTTGCTTGAGACAGATGGACTGTGGTGCCAACTCTGGTACCTGATCATTCAGATGATCCAAATCATCATCATCATCATCATCATCATCATCACAACAACTAGATTATACAGGCATGGTCTAGGTGGCAGATACCATGCCAGATACCAAGAATTTATTATATACATTGACTCTAAAACAACAATCCTGTAGACTATTGTTATCACTATTTTACAGACCAAGGCAGGTCACTTCAGTTCTCAGGTCTAAGAGGTAAAATATTGATGATTATAGAAAGTCACCTCTGACATTTCTTGCAGCTCTGACATTCTGTGACCCTGTTCTTTTCCACCTCTTTGCCCTCTTTTTTTTCCAAAGAGCTAAAATTCGATTGGGAGTTCATCAACCCAGCGTCAAACATAAGAAAGAGCAGATACGGAATAACACATTGACCATGCCCTACCCCGAATTCAATGCACAAACTTTGGAAAATGACCTGATGATGATAAAACTGTCCAAGGCTGCTGTGCTCAACACCTATGTAGGAACTATAGCCATAGCTTTGGAATCTTTATCAACTAATGATTCCTGCTTTATCCCAACCTGGAGTTGGAATGACTATAAAAACTGTAAGTGTTTGACTGTGTTCTTTGAGCTGGGGAAAACATAGAGGGATATACTTAAAGGAAACAGGGCCTATGAGGTAATGGTCTCGATCTTAGAGAGATTGCTTTCAGGATCTAATAATACCAAGATTAGCTGCCAAAAGATAAAAATCAAAGAGACTAATAGAGGGCAACCAATGAGACATCAACAAATGAAGCAGGCAGTTATTACTCCATCCAAGATCCCAGGAACTGAATTTAAACAAAGGTGGGTTAATATATTACTCTAAAGACAATATCAAGGCATATTGTAGGAGGGTGGTTTACTGTCTCAATGGACAGCTACTGAAAGTCCACCAAGCAACTAATGAGACAGCAGTGGGAAAACCATAACAAAACGTGTGCTATAGGAAGGCAACCGAGGCTGTTTCCCACACCCAACCATGGATAACCAACCTATCTTGATGGTGATTCACTCAAGTGGACCTGAAGAGGTAAGTAGTGGTTGAGAGAACCCTCTCTTCTGTCACCGGAGCTGTTTCAGTGAAGAGAGTACTACTCTTAGACCTACTGCTCCATCTAATAGTTCCCACGTAGGGGTGGAGACTAGGAGGGTGCATAGGTGTTCATTATTATGACATGCTCTGGGTGTATCTCTGAGTGTCTCTCTGGCCTGGCACGCATTGGAAAAATTGCCACAACCCAGGCACACATCCCTCTCCCCTCTGAGATCTACAGGATCACATCTTATCAAGGGCATTTTATGAAGAAAGTTGCTTTCTTACACATTTGTTGGTCCTTGGTGGTTTTTACTTCATATGGCTGCTAATGACCATTCTGTTCTCTTTAAGTATTGTCAAGGGATAATGGAATCAATATTCAATATCTAAAATGAAATGATAAAGCTAAATTTATGGCTTATTATAGTTAGGAAGAGCAATGCCGAGTAGGCAAAGTCTTGCTGAGCAGATCAGAGTACTGGGCTTTTGGTGGGGTGGTGGTTGGAAGCTTTCTGGACAGGGATTGGAAGACTTTCAGAGGCTAAAGAGAGTTGACATCATCTGTAGCGGCATGGATACTTGAGTGAGGTTGTTGATTGGTTGGCACTCTGAGGCATGTCCTTTGGAGGGGGCCCTAATTGGCTGACTTTAAAAGTGACACTGATTGATTAGCTTGCCAAAGCTGTGTCCACTGAGGCAAATTGTCATGGATATTAATCAGGTTTAAACCCCACTGGTGGCTACAGAACAATCCATCTGTTCTGTAAAAACAAAAAGTGAGAACTTTAAAAGTCATTCTGTTTTGTAAAAACAAATAAAAGTAGGAACTTTTATATTCATCATATTTGACATCTTCATTTTCAATTTAGAAGCAACAATCCTGGGAATCTAAGTAAATACATTTTCTGAACAAATTAAAAATTTATGATTTTTATCTTTGACTTTATAAGTCTTATCCAAAATAATTACATCACATTTTACAAAAGCAATTTATTACATACCATTTGAAAACAAAATAAAACTATATGAAGGTTTTATCACATAGACTCTGCAGGTCAGAACACAATGACAAACTAATTCTATGAGCTCTCTGGTGCAAGGCTCCCAAGAACTATTCATTGTTTCAAGTAACAAGATTACTTTCATCTCGTTTGTTCTATGTATTGCAATTCAATTCCCATTAAAATTTAAAACTGAACATAACTTCTCTCTCTTCTGACCCAACACTTTTTGGTCTAATACTTTAGGACATTATATTGAATACACTCCATGAGAAAAATCCTGCTCTATAAATAACACTAGGCTTAGCTTGAACATTTTTGGTCAATTTTTGTTTTCTCCTTGCTATTCACTACCAAAGATTAAAATTATATAATATCTTGGTTAGAGTCCTTGCATCCTCTGTTTGGCAGGATAGTAACAATTTCTGTAGTAGAGATATAGTAGGAGAATAATATAACTACTTAGGGGAAAATATATGTGTATATTTTACACATATACACACATACATATAAATAACCCATTTATAAATAAACATTTAAAAATGGTTTTAAACATATTAAAAATAGTTTTCTCCCTTTATGACTAAATTTAAAAATTATGAAGTAGGTGCCAAAAAGCAAGTTTTCTTGGAGACAGTTTTTGTGTCCATTTCTTCTCATGATTACATAGTTTTCTCATGAGTTTTCAAGGGTTTCATAGTAGAAAGAGAACCACAGACCTGATGTCTGATGTAAGGAGGACTTAATGCTCTGAATCCACTGCTCTAACACAGAGACATGGACAAGGAATGCTGAGAAGGATGGAATGTTCACTACTGGCAAAGAATATTCTCAGGGATCAATGCATTTACAAAATTGGGGATGATCGCAAGAGTATATGTAATAAGGACAGTAACACTGGGCTTGATTTCTCTTCTCTTTCACAAATCAACATTTTCTTCCCTTCCATAAGTGTAACTTTATGCTAGGTGACAGAATGACAGTCAACATCATGTGTGTGGGACAACCTCTGGAAACCATATCTGAAATTAAGGTATCT
This sequence comes from Myotis davidii, assembly GCF_000327345.1. NCBI lineage: Eukaryota > Metazoa > Chordata > Mammalia > Chiroptera > Vespertilionidae > Myotis > Myotis davidii. The sequence goes on from NW_006300374.1 coordinate 23,079, forward strand.
TTCCTTTCTCCAGGCAGGAAGATAGCGAGGGGTCTGTGATGAGGAGAGATGATTGTGAGAAAGTAAATGGTACTCATCCAAAAGGCCTGAAGTCTCCTCCTCACACACACACAGTTTCTGGGTTTGTCATGAGTCCCCCTTCCCCTCCTTTAGAGTAGAAGAGATTCTGGGCAGAACCATTTGTCCTTTCTTCACCTGCTTGCTATCAGGTTGGGCCAAACTTGACCCAACAGAGGTGAGACCTATGTGGATATTAAGAGAGGGTTGTTACTTCTCAAGAAAAATGAGTCCATTCCCTTAAATGTCCCTGCTACCATAATGTGCAACTTTCTGGGATTTATTCTTGTTCCATGAGGACTAAGCAACATTGACCTCCTAATTCCCTCTCGCTGGCAGGAAGTTTCAGCTGCTCCAGCCATCTGCAATGGGAGATTGCATGGAATCTTGTCCTGGGCAAAAGGAAGTGTCACTATGGGAAGTGAAGGATTTTTCACTGAAATTCATCCCTATGCAAGATGGATCCTAAAAATCATAAACAGCTACTGAGGCTCCTCTGTGCCTCCATCCCCTCAGCGCAACATCTTCATGACTTCTACACTGGATCCCCAACTCCTTTGAGCTTTCTTATTCTTGAACAAAATCCAAATAAAAAGCATCCAATTAAAAAATGACATTAAGAACTCATGCTATCCCCTGACCTCTATACAATACATCTGAGGATGTATTGACTGTGAGTAGAAAAAAGAAGGAAGTGTCTGGAATAACACCCAAATTTCTGACTTGGGCAACTGGGTAGGTGGTGCTTCTCAAAGATAATATAAACAGAACCAATGCTTTCATGTATAAAAGATCAGGAGCATGGACATGAATTAGGAGAAATGAGGCATGTTATTTTGGCATCCTTTTAGGACATGTAGACCATCATTTCTAACAGACAGCTGGAGACAAAGCTCTGGATCTCAAATGACATCTTGGTAGTGAAAGCTAGGGAGACCTATATTTATGGGTACCAGCTGCATACTTTGGTAGAGTTTTGTGTTATTATGAAGAGTTACAATTGGTGCTTAGTTCCCTCGTAGTGGCATATAGTGAGGAGATGTACAGCATCCAAGACCCATTGACCAAGATACCTAAAAATACAGAATTGAGAGGATTCCAAGTAACACAAAAGTTGGGATTCAGAGTTCTTTTTGAGAAGCCATGGAGTTACATGTGGGAGGGGGCCAATGTGACATGGGCAAAGAGAAACAGAGAGGGTCAGTGAGATGGGGGTAGAGAGAATCATGCCATTGGAGAAAGATACTCTGTAAAGAAGAGATTTAGAGAGCTATCTTATGAGGGAGACAGTGAATCTATGTGACAGTAGGGATTGCAGTAGTAGGTTAGTTCTTGGACATTGATATACTCTGAGCCTGGATACTTTTTATCCCCTACCAAAGTGTTCCCCCAAATAAATCTGCGTTCTAAGACCCACAGCTTTATCCTCTCACATACACAAAAATTATCTCAAATTTGGACACTCGTCAATTTCATTCAACTTTGTTTCTTTATCTTATTTGTTTCTTTATCTTAGAATCCTTCTCTAGTTGCTCCATTTCTAGTTGCTCCATTCTTCCTGCTTCTGATTCACTGCCCAACACTTCCTGCTCTGATCACTTTTTATAACTCTGAAATTATGTCTTCAAAGCTTATTGGCAATCCTGTATTTTCCCAGTCCATTGTCTGTGTAATTCTCCATAATGGTCATCCTCCTTTCTCCTCTAGCCTCAATTCTCACCTTCAGCAGATGACCTCTGGGAGTAGAGGGCTGGAAAAACCATCAAAAGATAAACCATTTAAGCAAGATAAAGCCTCACCCATCTAAATTACAGAGCCCAAGGACATTCTCTCTTGATCTACTCCCTCATTGCCTCCTCTGTCTTTTTCACAGGAAGTTCTTGACAATTACTGAAAGTTATGTTTTGTAAAATTCTTCTCTATCTCTATTCATACTCTTCTATGAGATTTGCTCTCTTTTGAGCCCTGGTTCATCTTCCCAGAGATTTCTTCCACTATGTCTTCCTTTGGTTAAATTCTACTCATCCTTCAAGCCTCAAGCATCAATTCCTCAAGGAGGTCTTCTTCTTAACCCTATATGGGAAAACTTCTATGTGTTTCTCTCTCTTTCTTTACTTTTGTGACAATCACAGTAGCAAGTCTTATTACACCTGTTTTCCCTATTAGTCTTTATGATCTATGAGAATACAATTCTCATCTCTCTCAACATTAAATCATCAATATCTAATAAAATACCAGCACACAATATCCATATGTATGAGTTTTCTATTGCTGCATAAAAGCCTTACCACAAATTGAACAGCTCAAAACATTGTCTCACAGTTTCTGTAAGTCAGAAATCCAGGTAAACCTTACCTGGGTCTTTTCTTTAGGTCTAGGAAGGTTCCAGGGAAGAATTTGTTTCTAAGTTTATTCAAGTGGTTGGCAAAATCCATGCCTTATGGTCCTCTGACACAGAACCTTCACTTTTTACTATCAACTGAATGCTGCCCTCAAGTCCTTAAGATTGTCCTTAGTACAAAGAGGCCACCCACCCACAGTTCTTTGCCAAGTGGGCTTTCTCAGCATGGCTGCTTGTTTCAAGCCAGTGAGAAGAATTTCTCTTATGCATACTAGCAAGGTGGAGTCATACATATAAGCATAATCATGGGGATGACATCAACTAATTTTTGTCATATTCTATTTGTTAGAAGCAAGTAACAGGTACCACCCACACTCAAGGGAAGGCAATTGAGGATTATGCAGGGCATAAACATGGGCCTTTGGGTCTGTCTTCCACAATATTCAATAGAGTTTTGTTAAATAATGAATGTATTGGCTCCTTATCTTCTACACAGTAAAGACTTCTGACATCTTAAATATGCAAGGCTTATTTAATAAGGCTTTTCAGGATTGAATCCCTGCTTATCTCTCCATCCAGCTCTTCATACTCCCCTTATAACACTCATAGTTCCACGAACACTCCATGTTATTTCACATGTTCATGCTTTTACATGCCTTTCTTCTTTTCGAATTATTTTTCTCTTCTTTTTATGCCAGACAAGTTCCTTCCTTGTCTCTAAGCCCCAAGTGTAACTCTCGGTATTGCTTTCTTACACACATTGTAGGTTAAAGAGGTGTCCTTAGCACTGTGCTCCAAGTAATTTACTTCCATTTAAAAACATTTCTCCCAAATTTTACTATGAAAAATGTTAAATATATAGCAAAGCTGAAAGAATTTTATAGTTTTTACCTATATACCCACCACCTGAATTCTACCATTGAGAAACCCTATTGTTATTAACATCTTGCTTTGATTCAAAACAACTGATGAACCAATATTGATTTTTTATTATTAACTAAAGTCCACAGTTTATACATTAGGGTTTGCACTTTATTTTATACAGTAGAGGCCCAATGTATGAAATCCGTGCAAGAGTAGGCCTTTCTTCCCTCCACTGCCAGCAGGCACCTGGGACCCAGGCTTCCCAGGCAGCCCGGGCTTTGTCCCGAAGGACGCCCGGTCAAATTAGCATATTACACTTTTATTATTATAGATTGCTATGTGTTTTGACAAAAGCACAGTGTCATGTATCCACAATTAAAGCACCATACAGAATAATTTTACTGCCCTAAAAATGCCCTGTGCTCCACCTGTTCATCCCTCTCCCTTTCTCCTCAAACTCAGTCAACCACTGATAGTTTTATTGTCTCTATAGTTTGCCTTTTCCAAAAATGTCATTAATTAAAATCACACAAGCTATATTTTTAGGCTGAATTATATCACTTAGTAGTATGCATTTATGTCTTTCATCACTTGACAGCTCATTTTTTAAGAATCACCAAATAAATATTCCATTGTATGAACTGTATGAATGTACCACACTTTGTTCATTCACATATTTAAGGAATTATTGGTGGCTTCCAAGGTTTGAAACTGCCAAACTAACTCCTAAAGTGGCTGTACCATTTGCATTCCCCAGCAATGAATGAAAGTTCCTTTTGCTCTACATTCTCACCAACATTTGGTGTTTTTAGTATTTTGCCATTCTGTGATGTAGTAGTATCTCATTATTGTTTTAATTTGTAATTCCCTAATGACATGTTGAGAATATTTTCATATGCTATGTGCTATCTGTGTATCTTCTTTGTTGTTATGGACTGAATCGTGTCATCCCAAAATGTACTGTTGAAGTCCCAAAACCCCAGTATGACTATATTAGGAGATAGGGGCTATAGGAACTAATTAAAGTGAAATGAGGTCATAAGGGAGCGGGCACTAATCTGATAGGATTAGTGTCCTTATAAAACTAAACAACCAGAGACATGGCTCAGAATTTCTCCCTCTGTGCATTCATGCAGAGGAAAGGCCACAGTGAAAAGACTCCTGCACACAAGCCAAAAAGCGAGCTCTCACCAGACATTGAACTTGCGCAACTTAATCATGGACTTCTAGTCTCCAGAGCTGTGAGAAAATAAAGGTCTGTTGCTTAAGTCACACAGTCTGTGGTACTTTGTTATGGCAGCCTGAGCAGACATTTGGTAAGGTGTTTGTTCAAATATTTGACCCCCTTTTTAATCGGGCTGTTTGTTTCCTTATTGTTGAGTTTTAAGATTTCCTTATACATTTGACATGAATGATTTAATAAAGAGGTGTTTTGCAAATTTTCCCACCTAGACAGTGGCATAGTAGATTTTTAGCTCTAAATACATTGTTTTGTAATTGCCTTTTAATGTCCCTATCATTCCACTAGCCTAAAAGCTCTTTGAAGGCAGAAAGTGTCTTCACATTTAGGCAAATTCAACAGTAAGCACAGAGCCTAGCACGAGTCAGATGCATAATATAAATTATGGGCTGGCTGGTTGAATAAATAAACGGGTGAGTAGTGACATGAAGGAAAGGGCTGATATACCTGAGGAGGTATTTAATGTCAGGCAGAGTGGTTGAGGTCAGTACAAAGTGCTGGGTTATAGCCACTGGAGATGAATGTCAAGGGCACACAAACAGGGGCTAGCATCACATAGATGGGTGGGGCCAGTATCCTGCATGTAGTTCAGAGAGGGATATGATTTCAGAGTTTGACAAAGGAAGGACCAGAGAGGAGGAGGCTATGGACACACTATAAGTTTCAACATCTCTCAGATTAGGTACTTTTTAATATGATGCAGAACAAACGCTGATCTATTCTCTACATCTGTTCTCTGTTCTTCTCCTCTGACACTTGATACCACCACTTACTCTGACTGATAAGCACTTCTTCTGGAACTGAATCCTGCCATTGAAAGAATTAAGATGATAATTTTTCCCAGCCCTCTCTTGCCTTATCTTATTTAGTCCTTTACTCTCTCTCTCTCTCTCTTCTCTTCATCTTTTCCAGAGACTCTGAGTTGAACTTCATCCTCCGAAAAGATTTTTGACATCATTATGAAGTTTATCCTCTTCTGGGTGATCTTGAATCTGCCTCGTGAGTGTTGGCACCTTTTTCTTTACTTACCAAATATTAAGTCCTGGGGGAGCATGAAAGGTGAATTGTTGAGTAAGACTCCCTCCACGTTCTGCGTGGAGTAGGGTTCGGTATCTGAAAGAGGAGCCTCACAACAAATGAGAGAAAAAGACACGAGATAATTTTGCAATATTGGGGGACCAGGCGGCAAGTCCCAAAGGACTTCCTCCTATGCTCAGGCCTCACCAAGCTTTTATTGATTCTGGGATGCACCCATAGCATAGCCCTTAGGCAGGCGACCCCCTGCAAAGGCAGACTAGCCCATCAGCAAGGATTTACATAATAATAAATGGAAGAGTAGTTTCAGCTACCACTGTCTGGGCAAACAGAGGTGGCGCCTATAAGAACAAAAAATTTTTAAGTCCCCAAATCAATGTCCAACAGTTCTGAGTCCAAGTTTCAATGTTTGACAGTTCATGTGTACATGCCAGCAATGAAATGCTGATTCTGGATGGTGGACAAATGCAGGTCGGGTCCTCTCTGGTTTGGTCCTGGGCACCATGCAGGGCTGCACAGCTACTGACTGCTAGCATGGCAAAGCATCTTCACCATCTCTATCTCTGAATTGTCTCTCTTGTCTTTGTGGCTGGCTTTCTGGGATCCGTTGTTACAGGAATCCACATGGTCTTGAAATTGTCTTCTGAAAATATACAAATGTATTCTCGACCAAAGGTTAATAAAGGAAATTTTACTTGGGGGATCCTCTTTATATTGGCCCAAATGATTATCCTTTGGCTTATTTTGACACCACATATATTTTTCATGGGTGTCTTGATGTTAGCATTACAAAATGAAAGAAAAAAAATTTTCTAGATGTAATTTAGTTACAGGATATTTTTCCTTACATGGTATTCTTCCACTATCCCCCCTTTTTTATTTAATTAGGAGGCTTTTGGAAAATTTATAATGCAGTCTAGATTACTTTAAATTTTTATTTTTTCTGCACAAAAATATGACTGCTATAGGTTCATTGCATGTTAAGCAATTTTACCATGAAATGAAAATTTTGGTTAATACTATTTGAATAATTACTTATTTCAAGTTAGCCAAATTTAATTAATCTGAAAACTTGACTGTGAATAAAGATAGGAACAACATTTCAGACTACAAGTGTAGGCTTGATTCCCTCTCCCTCACTGCTGCCACCATCCCCACCAGGTTTCCTCCTGTGATATTGCCTGTCTGCCTCACCTCAGGTTGACTGTGACATGCTTTGTGGGGAGGCATGGACATTGGAACCCTAATACCAGAACTGCTCCTAAGGAACAGTGAGAGCTGACCCTGAACCTGTCTAGAACAGGATTGGTTTTGGTATGAGGTCTTGTCGGGGCATGGTTCCAATATTCAGGCAAAAACCCTGGAGGTAATTATAAATCCTCTTTCTCTCACATGCCACATTCAATCTGTTTGGAAAATTTTGTTGACTACATCTTCTAAACAAATCTAAATCCAATAATATCTTATAACCTCCACTGCTCACCATGGGCCAACCCACCATCTCTTGCTTGGATTATCAAATGATTCTCCTAATAGGCCTCTCCTACACTCAACACTTCTCCATAAGGAAACTATCATCACTCATTCATTACACATCCCACATCCCATTTCACTCAGAGACAAGTCCACATCCTTTAAAGCTCTGCATCACTTCTTTGTCCTCTCTTGTTTCCTGCTCTTGTCCCCCTCACTCACCATGCCAGTCACATTGGCCTCTGTTGTTGCTCCTTAAACAGGCATTAGGACTCTTCTCCAGCTGTTTCCTCTGCCTAAATCCTGTTCCCCAAATATCTGATTATCTCCCTCCCCCAGCTTCATTTTACTGTTCAACCCTCATGTCCATAATATTTACCCTGACTACTGATGTAATACTGCACAGTGCCTCCAACACACACACACACACTCACACACACACACACACACACACATACACTCACACACACACACACACACACACACGCGTGCGCGCGCTACTTCCTTCCCCTCTTTCCGTGTTCTACTTTTGTTCCAAAGCACTAATCACCATCTAACATACTGTCTCATTTATTGTATATTATGTTTGTTATTACTGAATGTCTCCACTCATTAGAACGTATAAGAGCAGAGATATTTATCTGTATTTTTCACTATATAGCCCAAGCACTTCAAACAGCCTGGTTTTCTTTTTGAATGAATGGGTGATTTCCCCTCCTTAGACTCTGTTAGTATTTGGTCTGTTCTTTAAATGGCTCGTATCGTTTTTCCTTACATAGCTGTTGGGAGGACGGGATGAGATGGGTTAAAGCATTCTAAAATGGATAAAAATAGTGAAGTTCTTTAAGCGTTAATTTAACATATGTCCACTAAATTGTGGAAGGTATTTGAGAAGCCTGTGTTTTCATTCAAACAATACGTACTGATGACTGAAAGGGAAAACACCTTTTATCTTTTGAAATAAATATGTTTCTATCATCTATAATAATAAAAGCATAATATGCAAATCAACTGAATGACCGAACAGCAGAACGACGGTCCAGATGACCTTCCAGACGATCACGCTATGACACGCACTGGTGCCAGGCCAGCCAAGGCGGGTGCTATGTGATTGGTTGAGGGGGGGCCTGCCATCACCCCATGATTGCCCCACAGAGGGAGGCCCAGGCCACTGGCCAACAACGTTGTGTCAGGTGTGTGGGACCAGCCAGCGATCGCCCCACAGAGGGAGGCCAAAGCCAGCCAAGCAACTGTACCCCACTCCTGTCGCCCACAGTGGGAGGCAACTGGTAGTAGGGGATGGGGAGGGGACAGCACCACACAAATGGCAAACAGTGGCAGTGGCGGGGCCAACTGCTGGCAGCTGGCAGCTGGGGTAAAGAAAGTCCCAATAGGCCCTGATCACCAGCCAGGCCTAGGGACCCTACCCAAGGGGTCCCAGATTGCAAGAGGGTGCAGGCCGGGCTGAGGGACATCCCCCTCCCCCCTGCACAAATTTCGTGCACCAGGCCTCTAGTTTTCTTAATATTCTACAACAAAGTAAGCCAGATTACAAATTCAGCTTACAGTTGAAGATACTGGAGAGAAGGATAGGGAAATTTGGGTCTATTAAGGAATTTTCCTTTGTTTTTTCAAGTGATCTCTGAAAAAAATCTTAGAATTTCCTGTCTATGCTTCTCTTTTCTAGGTGCTTTGGCCTATGACCCAGATTACATACATGACCTCACTCCCCCCTATTTGGTCTATTTGAAATCTGATTACTTGCCCTGCACTGGAGTCCTGATCCACCCCCTGTGGGTGATTACAGCTTCAAGCTGCAACTTACTGTGAGTAATAAGCCCCCAATGACCCTCTATTCTTGGGGTGCTCAGGTTGGGAACAGGACCCTGCCTGGGTCTGATTAATTAAACGGGATTTAGGGAGGCCTTCTGGGGATGTTCAGTAATAGAGAAATAAGTCTGTGGGGAGGAGCTAATAAAGGGCCAGAAGGGTGGATAAGCCATCTCTGTTAAGTCCTCTCAAGAACACCCATATTGTTCCAGGAATCTTAAGGTGGTATTGGGGGTTACAAACCCATCAAGCCTCACTGAACAAGATGTACAAGTGGTTGGCTATTCGAAGATGATTAATCATCCGTACTTCTCAATCACTTCTATTGAGAATAACCTAATGTTGATCAAGTTGGAAAGATACATTGAAGTCAATGACTACGTGAAACTGGTCAGCTTGCCCAAAGAACCTCCCAGCGAAAACACCATGTGCATGGTCTCCACCTGGGCTTACAACACATGTGACATCTGTGAGTGACCCTAAGATCATCTCTCAGGATCAGACATGCTTCTATCTCTTCCCTACTCTTGGCTTCTATGATTTTCCCAGTTCTTTCTTTTAAACTCTTTATTCCTCAGTTTTATCTCCTTTACCCTCTCCCTATGCCTCACTTAGGGAGTCCTTCAAGCCTTTTCCTCCACTGTATCTTTCTATCATCTTTGCTTTCATATAAAATAGAAGTGGTGTTGGTAGAAAGAAGACATTTGTATTCTGGTCCTATTTTGCTGTGTGATAATGGGCCACTTTCCCATGGACCCTCAATTTTCTTAACTCTAAAATGTGGCACAACCTGTATTAGATGTTTTCAACTATTCCAGGCAATCAAGAAAATTATCTTTAAATATCATGAAATAATACTTATGTATTAAACATAAGGTGCATACATGATATTTTGCTTAATCAGGCAGACCTTCCTTATGCAAGATTGTGATAGACATAAATAATGAAAAGTTTAAGAAAAATATTTCTGAAACATTTTGAACTGGTGATATTCTGAACATTCTCTCATGTATTCAGCAAATTAAAAAGTGACTCTCATGATTTTACCAGTAAAAGTCTCTATATGTAATTTGAAGCCACTGAACTACATTAACTCAACTTTCTTCTATGTCACACTTTTCAGATTCCATTAAACACACACACACACACACACACACACACAACTTTGAGTATGTTAATACAGCTTTCTCTTGTCTAAGTTTTGTGCCTGTCTACTGCCTATCCCATTCCAAAATTTTCATGCAAATTCTATCAACTGTTCATAGCTATGACTATAAACAACAATACTGTATTATAACCCAACTTGCTAAGAGACTAGATCTTAATTATTCCCACCACAAAAAAAATTATAATTACGTGACGTGGTACTGAGTCTAACTATTGCTACAATGGCAATCATATTACCTACATAAACGTATCAAATCAACATGTACACCTTAAATGTGCACAACATTGCAAGTCAAATATATTTTAATAAATTAAAAAGGAGTCAGTGATAAATGTAAAATATGGGACGAATAAAAAATATGAAAGCTAAATAAATAAATAAAACTTAATTTCACAGGACATTCTTTAAATCTTTAATTTTCCAGAAAAATTTTAAAGTAATTTGCTTCATTTCATTGCAGAAATCAGCTTCCAAGAGTTTATTCTATTTTGTAAGGAGATAGTTGTATCATGAGAAATTGTTAATCTGATACTTTCCTGTTGTCCTAGCTGCCTCAGTTCTGATTTCTCTCAGTATTTGGCCTCTCTTTCTTTCTGCTGGGAGAAGAGGAAATATGTTGAAGAGGAGGGAAAGAAGAGAAGGTTTGGTATCTGAGGACGTTTTACTTCTCTCTTTCCTATAGCCAAGGACCCTGATTCATTGCAGAATGTGAACATCTCTGTTATCTCCAAGACTAATTGCCGCAATGCTTATAAAAGCTATGACATCACAAAAAGTATGCTGTGCTTGGGCATTGTGCCAGGAAGAAGGCGGCCCTGCAAGGTAAGCTACTCTCAATACCTTCCTGTTCCCATTTTGTTCCGGTGCCTTTTGCCAGAAAGATAACCCAGTTTCCTTTTTCCTGGCAGGAAGTCACAGCTGCCCCAGCAGTCTGCAATGGGATACTTCAAGGAATCCTCACTTTTACTGATGGATGTGTTTTGAGAGCTGATGTTGGCATCTATACCAGAATCTTTAACTACATACCCTGGATTGAAAATACAATCCGAAACAACTGAGCTCCCTCAGCAGGAAAAAATTCTGGACTTTGACACAGCCTGTAGCCATGTCCAGCCTCACAAGCAAATCTAAATAGACTCCTTGGGTTCCATCCTGCATACCTGTCTCATTTCTATCCAACAGAGGTGACTTGTACATACCTGTACTATGATTATATGCAACAACCCTTCTACTTCCCCTTTCCATGAAGATGGCAAACTCAGTTCCCCTTAAGACAGTTAAAGTTTATGAAATGGGGATGGTGTTCTCTCTAACAATTGACCTATTGTAGAAAAAAAGCCACTCTATAGCCATTGGGGTGACAAAATGCCTACTACTTGCACTGAATTAATCATGTGCAACCTACATATGCCAGTTCGGAAAAGGAAGTCTGACAAGAAGTGAGCTAAATAGAAGTACAGGTCAGAGGAAAGGGCTTAAGGAGGGGGGCTCTGGGAGGTATTATAATTTGTTTCTCCTTGTCCATCCAACTCTCAACACCAGGCATAGATTCTGATTCTTCATTCGGCAGGATTCTGCATATGCACTTGAGCCATGAAAGGTTAACACAAAGCCTGATTGGGGCTTATGACATAAGAAGTTACATTAGTAAATCTTGTCCTCTCTGTCTAAAACCTCTGTAGCAGTGAAGACTAGCTTGTTGAAAAGCAACATTTTGTATATGGATTATTAAGTGCAATTGTGAGAGCTTCACCCTTGTATAAGTTATTAACTGAAATTTTAGCTTTGGTAGAAATAGATGGTTTTTGCAGGCAAATAGAGATTTCTCCTAGCTTGAACTGGTGCTAAGATTTCAATAGGTCATACTGATGTCTTATAAGTTCAGATTATTCTAGATGATGAAGCATATGTTAAGGGCACTGAATTCCATGGGCATCAGCTTGCTGTATGATCACTATCATTGTAAGGTGGCTTCCTCAGTTGAAAAATATATTCCTTTTTTTGTGGAATACATATACTATTCAAGGATGGTGGGGCTGGGAATGATGATGACAAGGGAAAGAAAATCCAAATCTAGAATATGTCATTTTCAGTGTGAACAAAGAGCATAATGCAAGGGGCCCACCTACAACCACCTGGCTGGTGGGATACCTGGAGTACAGTAATAGATCAGGGCTGAGGTTGGTCGCTGACACTGGCCAATGGGGTCTTCAGCAGTGGTGGCAACCAGGTGAGCCTGGCAAGAAGTCCCTGAATATGTCCCTTGTGGTCCCATTGTTCCCTTTGTTTATAAAGCAATTAAGAAACACACTTGGAAGAATGAGACAGAATTTCAGAGCAGACCAGCTTGTCCATCTGATTATGAAAGTCTTTGCAAGTGAGAGCATTCTGGTGAGAATTCCTATTGGATACAATTATCCTCCTGCTCAAGCTGACCCTGGAAATCCATACTACATAATCCTTTCCCAAGCATTTCCTCCACCATGCTCCTTCCGAGCACCTGCCACTCCCAGGGAATGCTTATACATTTGACCTCAAGAAAGAGAGCAACTAGATATGTTGATTAAATTTCTGTCTCCTGGGAAGATTTCTGTTCTCTTATTTTCTTCAGGGCATCCCTCTGAGAGGTTTTAATATCACAGAAGTACACATGCAGTTGGTAGCAATATATTAAACAGAACCATGTGTAAACGAGGTGAATGAAGTCTTTTCAGTTCACTGAGGGAATAACATAATCCACTCAATCACAAAGCAAGTATTGTTTGTTAAATATAATATTAAATGTCAATTCCAACTGAAAAAATATATAAAAATTTTAAAACAAAACATTCTCTGATTGGATCACAAAGCAAAAACAAATGGATTAAATTTTAATCATTAAAAGGTATGTTAGTAAAACAACAAAAAGTATTGTTTGAACCCCTAGCATCCATCAGTCTAGGAGGGCTAGTTTAAGTACCATGGAACCAAAGGCCTAGCCCTAGCCAATGGTATTAACCTCAGTTTATGGTACAAGTGAGCGGAACTGCATCTGGGAAATCTCCGGGTAGGTCTCAGGGACTGAGGTAAAAGGGAAGCCATCAGATCAATGGGGGCTTCCATCACTCCAGCCAAAGGCGCTGGATGCAGTTGTTTCAAAAGCTACCAGCAGAGGGCCTCAACTTACCTTTAAAAGCTGGTTGCCCAGGGCCTGCCATCTGCTCTGTATTTAATATCGTCTTGGTGGTCAGGGACCTCCCAGTGACCATGTTCTCAAACAGGGCTACCCTTCCTGGAGGACTGAGAGGACACAGGTATCACAATGTCTCTATGACTCTGGGCTGGGCCCTGCGCTGGGCTCTAGGCCTCCTCCCATTACTGCCTTCCTCTAGAGCCGAGCAGGTTTTCACCACACACCTGAGAGGAGGCTGAGAGAGGACCAACACCTGTGACTGATCACAGGACCCCTGTCTGTGCAGAGCTCGGAGAACTGTGGGCCAATGGCGCCCCCTGATGGAAAAAACTCCTGTCTCTATACAAGTGCTGAGGAAAGGGTGCCTGGCAGCCCCTGGGCACCACAACCACCCATTCCTCCTTTAGAGACTGAGGTACCTTTGACATGCCTTCTCTTCACTCACTCCCGCCTGCACCCCACCTGCTACCTGCTCACTCGGGATGCAGCAGCTCCGAACTAGAAGCAGAGTGGCTCAGCTACTACAGCCCAGCCTGCCTCCTGTCTTTGCAGAGGCCTCAGGACCTGGCCTCTCCCATAATGCACCTTCCAGCGGTGGTTCCGGGATGTTTGCTGGGGTCTGGCCTCCTAGCCCTGCACTGCTCTGACTCCAGGTGCAGACCCGGCTCTCAGCCATGGCTTTTTAAAAGGTGAGTATTGGGTAAGCCCTCCACGGTGGATTCCAGATCGCGGTCCTCTCTAGGATCTCACTTTTAAAAAGATCAAGCTGAGATTGGAGTGTGAGGAGCTGAGGTGGTGGTGTGCACTGAGAATGGGGATCTAATTGGAAAAGTGGGTGTTTACTTATTCCAGAGGTGTGAGTGGCAGGTCCACAGATGGATACATTCCTCTTCCCCTTTTCTGAGCTCCCAAAATCCTCCAGGTCTTTGCCGAGCACCCTTGTGAGCCTTGAGACTGGTAATAAAATGCAATGTGTTTTTCTGTGGGCTGGAGCTAATGCTAATTAGAGCTTCCTGTCTACCTGTGTCTTACGATTCGTCCTCGCAGAGGCCCTCTGAGCTGAGTAGAGTGGCTCTCTGTACTTACAGACACAGAAACTGCCTTTCAGGGAGATGCAGTCTTCCCCACAGCTCACAGGTGGCAAAGCCACGGTCTGCAGGTGGTCCAGACCTGTGGTCCATCGCTGTGCTATGCAGGCAGGCAGCGTTCACCAGCTGTAAAGAGGCCGGAAAGGAGGATCTGGGGCGGGGACAAGCAGGCTTGAGGTGCTGTCGGGCAGAGGAGGAAGAGCTTGGGTCCCTGGGTGGGAACTGAGGGTGGTTTTTATTCATCTGTCTAAGGAAGGTTTCTCACTGTGTCTTTGCTGCAGGTGCAATACAGGGTTCTGCCCTGGGTCACATTGGCCACCTGCAGCCTCAGCTCCTTGTCATCGACCCGGATGACCTGGTAATCCGCTCCAGGAAGGGATACATCATCCTTGTCCCCAGAAAACCGCAGACTGGCCAGCACCTGGAGTTGCCCCTGGAGATCCTGTTGGTACCAGCTCATCCAGGGGTACTGGGCATCCCTCAGGAAGCAGCTCAGGGTTTCAGCCTGTCCCCGACGTACCAGGGCCCACCTGGGTCTTTGCTCCACCAAGCTCGCATTGGCACCTGAAATACACAGGACAGGCTGGAGGTCCTGGGGGTTAAGGTCACCCCAGAAATAACTAGGACAGGCAAATCCTGAAGAGGAGGTCCCTGGGGACAGAAAGGATACTTTCTCAGGGCAAGAGGCTATGCCTGGGGGTGTCTGGGCAAGGCTGGGATCCAGCTGCAAAACTTTCTGTGCCTCCTGGTGCCCCAGTGACCCAGCTCTCTTTTCAACCCACTGAGTGGCTCTCTCCTCCTGGTATCTGACCTGTTCTCAGGGCAGCCATGAGCACCCAGCCCCACAGAAGGGAAAGTGATGTCATTCCCTGGCCCCCAGGGTCCTCTCTGACAGGGCAGTAGGTCAGGGGGCGGTGGGACAGGGCCAGCCAGGCAGGTGCACAGGACCCTGGCCTGTAAGGGGGCAAAGAGTGGCTGACACTCTCTGGACCTAAAACCCAAAAGGGAGTGGCTTTTCCAGGAAACACAACGTCTTTCTCATCTTCTCACTGAAGTTCAAACCTCAAACTGGAGAGCGTTTCCTACATCTGGTGCCAACCCCCACTCCCACACATGCATGCACACGTCCCTACGGTCACTGGGGGTCTTTACTCACTGGCCCTGAACTCCCTCCTATGTCCCTGAGTGTCCTAAAATGGTGCTTCTGAACTGTGCCTCAAATCTTTGCAAGGAATTAAAATACTTCAGTGCAACCAAAGGACCTTGGAGATTAAACAAGGACTTCTCAACTCCCCCATATATGGGCAGAGGCTGCTGCAAGGCCACACTGGGCCTTAGACAAGAACCTTATCTCCAGTTATCTGTGTTTCCCTCTGTAAGGGGGAATACAAACTCAACATCAGAGCTTAATTCTCCCGATTAAAAGTAACGAAAGAGACTTCCCTCTCCTCCATTTTCTGAAAGCATTTACTTTAGAAAACTTGTAAGTTCTTTCTCAGTCCCTTTGAAATATATGTAAATCTTTTTCAAAGCTAAGCAATTCTTGCCAGGGTCAAGAGCCAGAGATGCTTTTCTCAAAGACCTGCAAGCATCTCTTTGAAATATAGCCATCAAAGAGAATGAGCCTAAACTCAATTTAGAGCAGACGTCTCACTCGAAGCTGCAAATAACTGTCGCAAAGATATGCCGAGTTTATTTTTTCTTTGGATAAAGACAATTAGCAAACACAGAGGGATATCCTGGTTACCGAGGGACTCTAGGATGAACTACAGATTAGCAAAGGGTCCTGTCAAGTCCTCTCATTTGAGGGCCAGTCATTGCTTGTCTTGACAACATGTATGTAAGGGTGTCTGTTGGCCTATATAAAAGGCTAAGATTTCTTTTCTTGGCAATCTCTGAAAGAAAGGCCTGGGATGTGTCACCTTCTGATTTAATGCTTATTCAATAATAAATGTGTTTTCTTTCTCTTCTGTCTTTATGATGAGATTTTCTGAATTGGGAGATTTTTGTCTTTAATTATATTTTCCCAATGATTCATAGTGCTGCCATTACCTAACAGTGTAATTTTGGGCCTCAGTTTCTCCATCTGTAAAATGGAAACAATAACAAAAGTTATTTCATAGAGATAAATGGATTAGTATATGGAAAATTCAGAGTAAAGCTTGGCACAGAGTAAACACTTTATAAAGTGGACTTTTATGCAATGGCAAATTTCAAAATCAAATAAAATAGAATTAATAGTAGTTTTTATCTTTCTCTAATCATCTATCACTTAATCAACAGATTAAAATCACAAGTTCTCCTAACTTTTTAGCATTACGAGGCCTCATTTTTTAGAAAGTTTAGAAACCAATGATCTGGCAAATTAGATTTAAAATAAGGCCCCATATCTACCATCTCTCCAACCTCAGCATTTTACAGACAACAGTATGGAGAAGCAGAGGGGTTTAGCAGTCGAACCTTACTATTTCAAGACTTGAAACTGCACAATATTCTAGTCAGTGTTCTAAGTGGGTGTCTGCCCATCACAGACACTCAATAAATGATGGTGGGAACTAGAGCAGGGCAACTCTGCAGACCCATGTCCCTGGAAGTCCCCCTCGTCAGGGCCCAGCAGCGGCTGGCACCTGAGGGTTTGCACCTCCCATATTCACTAATTTTTTTTTTAATCTTCAGAAGTTGTAATACATGCACTAGGGTTCCCATGATTTTAACAAAGGATCCATTCGGTGGCAGCATAATACAATTTATAATTCACTTGTCTTGCTAACTTTGAAATTGTGTTTCTCTTGATTTAAAAAAATAGATTTTCATTATACTAGTACAATTTTGTGTATAAAGTAACTTCATTGTTGTTGTTGTTGTTTTTGCATCACCCTATTTCAAATCTAATTGTGCACAAAATGTCAATTGCACTTTTTAAAGTCAATTTAGTACTTTCTAAATACTCATGTGCTGATTCACTTTTGCTTTTTGTTCCATTACCGGTTCCCACCTCGTTACCCTAGAGATGGGAAGGGTTGAAGCTCCAGGAAGCAGCGCCCAAATCACATATCCTGAATACCAGTAAAATGCACAGGCCAAGAGAGATGTCCTCACCCCAGCAAGACACGTACATTTAATTCTGAGCTCTCTGTGGAGAAAGTCTCTCTGGGGATTAGATGGTAAAAGGAAAGGGGGCTGGGAGGAAAGTGTAACTAGGGAACAAAGGAGGAAAGGAAAAGAAAGGCCCCATGGAAAGCCAGAAGGTGCCCAGACACAGATTTCCTGCCTTGCAATGGCTGACTCCAGCTCTTTCCCATGACTCTACTTCCTCCTGAGGCCAGTGCTGAGGCCGGGCTGGACAGATTGTAGGATAAGGGATCCTGGGCACATCTCAGTTTACTGAGCTGGCTGTCCTGTCTCCCTGCCATCCCCTCCCATTGCCTTAATCCCCAAATGTGATTGGGATCAGTGGTGTCTCAGATACTCCTGTTATCTCCTCCCTGAATTCCTGCTCCTCAAGGTTATTGCCTCCCCAAGCTCCTCCTCTGATTTTGGCCTGGCTCCCAACGTAGGCCAAGGTAAGCCTCTTTCTTCCAGATGGCTGCCTAGCTGCCTACCTTCTCCCATGCTCCCAGTTGGGCATTATGGTTGCCCTCCTAGGAGGGAGGAGAAGAAGAATATGCATGCTCTGAATGAAGGCATAAACAGGTGTTCCAGCTCCTGTCCACCTTCGTTTGAACTGCATTCCTGTGGGGAAGAGCCTAATGGGGGAAGGACACTGGAGGTGAAGAGGTCAATGAGGTGGTTTCCTGCTCCAGATCACCTGTGTCCAACCCTGGGAAGAAAGAACTTTGGAGTTAGGGTGAGAATTTGGTCCCCTCCCAAAGAAGCAGTCAGTGGTGACACCAATTCCATCCAGGACGAGCCATGGTGGAAATGTATGGTGGGGGGTGGTGCCCTGTGGGTGTCTGTGACTGAAGGGACAGCTGAAGAGAGCACTGGCCTGGAGGCAGGGCCCCGTGTCCTGGTAGCTCTGCCTGGACAGTGACCAGGCACATACATTATTCATGTTACCCTTGGTGTTTCTGTTTCCTCATCTAAAAATTTAGTGGATTGGAATTTTGGGAAATTTAGTGGATCTAATATCACTTTTTACTCTTGTGTTCTAATAGTCTAATATTTTTTTCTGGCCGTTTATTATTTGCACAATACCAGTGGGGATGCTGGACCAAGCATCCAGTGGAAGTCCCTGTAGGTTTCCTGGGAGGAAAGATAAAGCACAAAGCCTCTCAGAGGCAAGTTCACGCTTATCCCCTTTCTCTCCCTCTTCTTCCCCTCACCTCCCCCTCCTCCTCCTTGCCCCTCCCCAGGAATGTGCAAAAACTCAAAGCTGCCCAGACTCGCCCACCTGAAAGCTGATTATGGCTCCTTCACCTCCACATGTCCTTCCAGGGATTAGCAGCAAAAGACTCCCACAGGAGATGGAAATCATAGCCTTCCCCTAACCCCCTCCCAACAACTTCTCTCCTTCCTGCTGGACTGGGAGGCAGGTTCAAAGGCATTCCCACCACACCTCTGCTCATGCCCATTTCTATATATAGAAAATGCCCATGAAAACTGGGGTGGGGGGACATTTGCCAGAGGACAGAGTGCTCAGTAAGGACATCCAAAGATCCAGGGATGGGGAGAGAAAAGGGGATGGAGGAGAGGAGAGGAGAAAAGAAAAGAGGAGAGGAACTAACCCTCCCTTGATCCTGTAAGGTCCCATTGGCAGGACACTGGCATGGGGTTGGGTGGAAGAGGCTAAAAGATTTACTCCTGAGAATTTCACAATAAGTCCCCAGTCCAGGGCAAGAGCAACCTGCTCTGCACCCTCTCTGGACATCTCCTCCCTCCAGGGTTATGTAAGTGGCACCACTCTGAGCCCAGGGGATGATCAGATCAGAACCCCAGTCTGTCCCTCCCCTATGGCATGGTGCCTAGAGCAGGGGAAGCACATATAAGTCCATACTTATTGAGTGTTCACCTGCAGCAGAAATGCTCCAGATCCCAAGAGCCATGGCCTGTGACCTTCTCTTCAGGCTCCTTCTACTTATGGTTCTGGCAGCCCCCTCCCGAGGCAACCACCTTGGTCCCACCTCTCGATTGCGTTATTCCAGGTTCCTAGATCCTTCCAATGTCATTTTCCTGCGCTGGGACTTTGACCTTGAGGCTGAGATGATCACTTTTGAGCTTCAGGTCCGAACAGCTGGCTGGGTGGGCTTGGGAGTCACAAATGGCTACACCTTCGTGGGAGCCGATCTGGTTGTTGGAGGAGTCTTGCCTGATGGCAATGTCTATTTCTCGGTAAGTTGGAGGGTGACTTTCTTCCAAGGATGTGGGTCTCTTGCTGGGGTTCGTGATGGCTTTGAGTGCAGAAAGGATCCACAATTTCCAAATATGCAGGCACATGCCCAGATCACCAGCTGGCTGCTGACCTCTCCCTGCAGAAATGGCCATTGGAGAGATTCAGTCTAAGTCTTCGGACTCCATGTCCCTAGGTGCTAAGGAATGGACCACTGGACTGAGAGAGTCCTGTCCCACATGCCTGCTAATAGCCCACTTAATGCAGGTCACAGAGGAGAGTCACAGCTGTTTGAGACAGTCTTCCTCCTCAATTTCCTTCCAGCTCCGTCAGGTACACCACAGCATGAAATAGTCTAATTACAACAGCCACAGAAGCATTTTTAGCTTAAAATTGTTATGTACTTTTGAGTAACCAGGCATTGCTCCAAATTCTTTGCATGTTAAACCTCACAGCATCACTATGAGGTGGATGATTATTATTCCATTTTACAGACAAAGAAGCGGCTCACCCATCTCCTGCACTGATATAGGGAAGTGTCAATGTTAAGAGCCACAGGACAGGATGAATAACATAGAGAGTTCAGAGAGTAAGTGAGATTTCAAGGGTTAGAGATACAGGAATATTAGGATCAATGGACGTAAGATTTGAAACTGAAGTCAAGCAAGGTGGTGAAACTCCCATCAGATGTCCAACCCTCTGCCCCAAGGTTCCACCCTTGATGCCATGTCTGTCCTAGGAGCAAAGTACATAATAAAGAAGCCCTTGGTTCTGTTAAACTAGTATCTTAGGGGAGCTAAAGGGATACTGGCTGTTCTTGGCACTCCTGGTCCTTACCCTTGACCTTCACTGGACCCCAGGATCAGCACCTGGTGGATGAAGACACCCTGGAGATGGACGGAAGTCAGGATGCTAAGCTGCTCGGTCTAACAGAAGATGGTGTCTATACCACCATGCTTTTCTCCAGGCCCTTCCGCTCCTGTGACCCTCATGACAAAGACATTACGGTAAGTTAAGGAGGGGAGAAAAGTATTTGAGCACAGACTGCTTTTTCTTCTGGGGAGGTGTAGTCACCCCTATGCTGGAATGTCCATGCATTTCAGGGAGCTAGTCACAGTTCCTAGGACTTCTATCTCCATTTCAATTATTCCTTCTCTTAAAATCTACCAGCCTTCTATGGAATGACTTCCCACTGATTCAGCCCCCACTCCCCCCCTCCCTCCCCGCCCTCCCCAGCCTTCCTCTTGTGAAGTACCCTGTCCGATATTACTGAACGTTAGGGTGTCATTTACCATATGTGGACACAGGCATAGAGAGGGAATAAGAGAGGGGATGTGCCTTGCTCAACGTTTCCAACAAGTTGGCCTCAGAGGCAGAACTAGGACCTGACTAACTCTCACCTCTGAACCTGAAGCTCTTTCCATCCCACTGTGTAGACATGAGCAAGTGGTTTGTGTTGGTTCTTGGGTGTGTGCAAAGTGCTGCTCATGGGTGTAGCATCTCAATGCCCATGATTCCCCCAGAGTGACACGGTAAGGGTGCTGGCTGCCTATGGCCTGGATGACACGCTGAAGCTGGACCCGGAGCGCACTTTTGTCAAGTCCATCTTCCTGCTACAAATAGTCCACCCAGATGATCTTGATGTACCTGAGGACACAATCATCCATGACTTGGAGATCACTGATGTAAGATTTTTCCATCAACCCAGCCTCCTCCAGCCCCCTTCCCAGTCAATCCACACCCTCCTCTTGTACTCAATACTCAGTATGTTCCTAGAATTGAAGTTTCTCTGACTTCTCTCAGTTCCTGAAGGATGACCATATTGACCTAAAGTGGACAGTCTTCCCTGGTCTGTCCCTCTCCTAGACTCTCTGTGAGCCTCACTCCCACCCCAGCCTAGCCTCTGTGTGTCTCTCTCCAGTTCCTTATCCCAGAGGATGACACCACATATGCCTGCACCTTCCTCCCTCTCCCCATCGTCAGTAAGAAGCATCACATCTACAAGGTATGGTGAACCAGACAATAGGACACTGTCAAGGCGGTTGAGCAGCTCAGTGGATTGGTAGGGGGTGGTGTCAATCAGATGATTGCTAGGAGGAAGCAGAAGGAAAGCAGTGGGGCTAACATGGGGCCAGGCTAGGTTTGGTAGACATGGTAGTTTCATGATTTCCTGAGCCCAGAACTATAGCTCCCGGCACTGTTTCACTCCAGCCCCACAATGCATCTGAGATTTTGATGAAATTCATGAATTCATAACTTTGCAAAGAACATAATGTAAGCCCCCACCCTGGCCCCAGAATTGTGCTCTTAGCCCAGGAGGAGGTGTTGGCTGGGAGGGGCATGGTGAAGGGCTAGAGGGAATACAAACTTGGTCACCTGATTCCACATTTGGATAGTTCCAATTTTGATTAAATAAATAAAAGTATGATCTTATAGTAAGTGGCAAAAGTGTGGAAACCGTATTTTCTTTAGAGAGAGAATCCAACAAGAGGTGGTTTCATGTTCAGATATCTCAGACTAATGAAGTTAGTAAGGGAAAGGCTGAAATCATGGGTGTTAGCATGCTGTGCTCTCAGGGAGAGACTTTAAAAGGGTGAAGGCAAGAGAGGAGTCAGAGTTGAGGGGGAAATTACAGGTTAGGGAAGGAAAAAACAGAAGAAATAGAAGAGAAAGAAGAAAAGAAGCAGGGAATGGGTGCAGTTTTATTTGGGGAACGGGAATGTGGGGAATAGAACTTGACATAGAGGATCATGACTATGTTTTGCACTCCTCCCCTCCTACCAGTTTGAGCCCAAGCTGGTCTACCACAACGAGACGATGGTGCATCACATCCTTGTGTATGCCTGTGGCAATGCCAGTGCTCTGCCCATGGGCATCAGCGACTGCTATGGGGCTGACCCTGCCTTCTCCCTCTGCTCCCAGGTCATCGTGGGCTGGGCTGTCGGGGGCACAGTGAGTCTTGTGATGAGGAAATAGGTGGCTAAGGGGTGCATGCTCTTGGGAACTGGGATTGCTGGGTTGATGAAGGCTGGGAGACAGGGTGGTCTGGGATGGGTCCCTGCACCTAGCTCCCAGCCTGCACCCAGCTCCTGTCTTTCTTGCTGCCAATTCCCTTCATTCAACAGAGTTACCAGTTTCCAGATGATGTGGGCGTCTCTATTGGGACCCCCTTGGACCCCCAGTGGATCAGACTGGAGATTCATTACAGCAATTTTCACAACCTTCCTGGTGAGCATCTGAGCATTTATGGAAGAAAAGCTGGGCAGGCTGTCTGATGCCTCTAGGAATTGGAAAGGTGTCTTGGGATGTGTGCTGACTCCTTTTGCTAACAGCTTTCCTGGGCCTCTTTCTCCCCACACTGTGAACTTCTCTCCTGCCTTCTGTGGTTTGCCTTTCTGCACCAGGCGTGCATGACACCTCAGGGATTCGAATGTACTACACGGCACACCTGCGCAAATACGACATGGGAGTCCTGCAGCTGGGCTTCCTCACGTTCCCCATCCACTTCATCCCCCCGGGGGCTGAGTCCTTCATGTCCTACGGACTGTGTAAGACAGAGAAGTTTGAAGAGGTGAGACTGGGAGGTTCCCCATAACAGATCTGGTCTGATCCACAGCACATACAGCCTGCACCCGACACTTGGACAATGACTACAGCCTGGTGCTCAGGAAAATCACTAACTGGGATTACGCAAGGGATGGAAGGAGTCAGGGCTTTGGGGACAGGGGGAGTAGGGCAGGGATTTGGTCCAGGTAAAAACTAAAGGGGTTAATGTCAGTTTTGAGAGAAGGTGTCAAATAGTAAGGGTGGAAAATCAAGGGGCAGGGCAAGATGAGAGTTCTTAACTAACCAGCTGCCTCTCCTCCCTGTCACAGATGAATGGGGCCCCGGTGCCTGACATACAGGTATATGGCTACCTGCTCCATACCCATCTGGCTGGGCGGGCTCTGCAGGCTGTGCAGTACAGGTAAGGGAAGAATGCATGGATTTGAACCTTTCCCTTGTGCATGTGGGAATAAATATTACAAAGTTATTTATTCTTCAGTATAAGTTTAGGAGTAAGGAGGAACCAGAATTATCCACAGAGCAGAGACGCCTTGAGGAAGACTGTGGAAAGAGGAACTTTCTTGTTTTATGAACAATCTAGAGTTCTAGACCCACAGAGTGACACCCCACACAGCTTCTTTATTGATAGACACCCTCGCCACTTCATCTTCCTCACCTTATTCCTGTCTCCTCTCTTTCTCTCCCTCCAGAAATGGAACACAACTCCGAACAATCTGTAAAGATGACACCTATGACTTCAATCTGCAGGAGACTCGAGATTTACCTCATCGAGTGGAGATCAAGCCGGTGGGACCCTGGGGGAGGCATGGCTGGTGTTAGGGACAGGCAGGCTCAGGGCTCATTAGTGTTAGCCAGGGTAGTTCTAAGATGGGTCCAGTCTCTCTATGTCTTACTTTTGGCCTCTGTGTTTCACTCTAAATAGGGAGACGAATTGCTAATAGAGTGTCACTACCAGACACTGGACCGAGACTCCTTGACTTTTGTAAGTAGCTCTCTCCCCGCATAGTCACCATGACAAACGCATGGACATGAAGCTCAATGCCTGGCTTTGAATGTCAACACAATCATTAGTAGCTTTCTAACTGTAGACAAGTCATTCAAGTTCTTTGTGTCTCAGTTTTCTAATGTATAAAAGAGTCAACAATATTATCCATTGCATAAGTGTTATGAGAGTTGATTAATACATGTAAAGCATCTAGGTCACTGTCTGACTTGTAACAGATGCTCAATTAGAGTCAGCTATTGTTATTATGGTCACGAGGAATCCCATCCATATTGTGTGTAAGAAATGGTTCCATGCTTGTCAGATTCAAAAGGAGTTGCTTGCTACTGAGGAAGAAAATGCTGCTCTTAAAATGATTCTAATGCAAGGTAGAAAGTGATGTGCATCATTAGAGTAGAATGGAGATACTGTACTAGGGAAATTCATAGGGAAAACCATAAGGTCTCCCTGCAGTGATGAGAACATGTGACATATTTGAGTGGCTCCTGAATTAGATGTGTACCAATGGGAAATTCTGGAGAAGCTCCTGAGGGAGTGGCTTTAAAAAAATAATATTTTGTCTTATCTTCTCAAACCAAGAAAGTGGCCATGGAAATATAGAGGAATGGGAAGATATGTGAGAAATTTCTTTGGAAATGACATGAATAACTGTCCACCAACTGGAAATAGAGAAGGTGGAAGGCAGAGGTGTGGTGAGGAGTGGTAAGGATCAGTGAGTTAGGTGGAGGTTAAGCAGAAAGGAAAACAGCTTCATTGGTAGAATGGCTACCTAAACCATTTCTGCCTGCCTTGTTCTCTCTGCATGCCTTTGTATTTTTGTCTCTCCATCTGTCTCCCTCTTCTTTTTCAGGGGGGTCCTAGCACCATTAATGAGATGTGCCTCGTCTTCTTCTTCTACTATCCTCGAAACAACATCTCCAGCTGCATGGGGTATCCTGACATCATCTATGTGGCCCATGAGCTGGGGGAGGAGGCATCAGAGTGAGTCATCCTGGACCATAAAATCCTCAAATGTGACCTCTAGAAGTGAGATCACTTATGTACAAATTCTCAGTCTGCCTTTTTCTCGTGCACTACCGGATTCAGTCAGACTGTTTACTTTCAGGTAGAGGCCCTTCATTAGTTGGAGGTAAGGGTTCTCTCTGAGACTCCTTTCCAAGAATGTACATCTTGCAGACACACCCCATTTCACACATAATTTTAGGGCATTTACAGGTTCCCTGAAGTTACTCCAACATCCTCAGACTTCATAGTTCTCAGATTAAGAACCACTTCTTTAAAGAATTAGATGTTTCTCTTTTTTACTCTTAAAAATTCTTTTCTCTGAGTCCTAATGATAATTCTACTCCTGCCAAAGTTATTATTATTTCATCCTATATAATAAAAGGTTAATATGCAAATTGTTCCCTTGGCCAGGAGTTTGAACAGAGGGCAGGGCTGGCCGGCCAACCTCCTGCATCCCCTTCCCCCAGCCAGTCCAGCCCGATTGCTCTGATCAGGGTGGCTGGCTGGACCCCACCTATGCACAAATTCATGCACCAGGCCTCTAGTTGATTTATAAGACACTCCTTACAGTTTATGCTGACATGAAACTAGCACTCACAAAAGTGAGGATATTTCATACACCTTTTGTCAAGGCTTTAAGTTGACCCTAAACTATTGTCTGTCCCCACCCTGCCCTTGTCCATGCAGTTCCATGGAGGGCATGATGGCCATGAACAATGTTGAGTGGACCCTGGAGAACATTAAGAAGGCTGAGAAAGCCTGCAAGGAGGCCCAGCAAACCGTGTTAATAAAGACCATTGATGTGAGCATCTTAAGGTTAAGGATGGAGGGCTATGGGGGTGTATTGGGAGAAGCCAGAATTAGAGAAGAATGAGGGAGGTGAATGACAATGATAGCAACACTAGATCAAGGAAGAAGAGGCTGATGATGAAGAAAGTTGGGCTTATGCAGCTCTGGGTTTTGGGGTGGGATTGGAGTCTCCCAGTTAGTCTATGAGGCTGCAAGGACTGGTATAACTAAGTAAGGTCCAAGAAAAGGAAACAAGGTGGGGAGGAAACAACACTTTTGCCCATTTTTCCCTTCTCCTGCAGGAAGTAGTGGGAAACACAACAGGCTGGATTCCAGAAATCATCCCTACGCCTCGGGGGCCCTGTTTGGAGTCCTCAGGAGGCAAAGTGGAGCCCCAGGATGAGACCCCTGCAGGCTTCAGGGCTGCACCAATGGCCCTCTTGGCCTCTGGCAATGCTACCCTGAGGCACCTCCCTATGGCTGCCCTCTTATTTGGGCAGGGGGCCTTCTTTTGGCTCCTCGCTACCCTGCAGGCTGGAATCTGACACTGTCTCCTCATGTCAAATACCTAGTCCCCACTCTGCTCAGTCCCCTGATCATCAAACACAGAAACTCCTCTCTTTTGACTCCCAAAATATCCCCCATCTGTGTCCGTTCCCATGGCCCCAAGGGAGGACACTGCAAGCCTGACCACTGTAATACTCCATAAGGTTCGTCCATGACCAGCTATGCAATTCATCCTTGAAAGTTTTAGTAGCACCAGTGAGACCTCAGGTTTTCTGACAAAATCTGGATCCAAGTTTGGATGTGAGGTAGTGGACCACTCTCTGAGAAGTCTGATGCTCCAGCTCACTCAAGGGGGTGCCATGTGGGGACGAGGAGGCTTGAAAGCAAATGGAGAACCCTAGAACCCTTCTCCTCCCATGCTGGCCCTAGAGGGGCCTCCTGCTTCTCTCTTCTTCTGACATTTTGTGCAACCCTCCCCCATAAGGCAGAGGCAGCAGACCACATGTGTGATATGTGGTAAAGAAAGAGGTGTGTTTATAAGGGACAAAGCTTAAGACATCAGATTACATAGAACTAAACTTGCTTCCTGTTGCCATCTCTTTCTTTTGAGCCTTTAGTCCAGTAGAGACAGCTGGGAGGTCTCTTAAATTGCTCAGTAGAAGGCATCCAGGGGGCATCAGAGGACCTGACTGCGCCAAATGCCACATATAATGCAGTCTTGCTCTCCTCACCATGCCTCTACTATTGGATGATCTTTATCCCATCAAATGTCACATTCTCAACACTCAAATCACCAGGTGTGAAGAGCCCTAACTGGCCAGGCCAGTTGAACTGGGCTCTGAGGACAGGAGGATAAGGTGGAGAGAGGTAGTCCTTGGCTCTGGAGCCCAGAACATGTCAAGGAGGTTCACATGGACAAAGCCTGCAGTTTGCAACCACAGTTGACAGGCCTGTTATGGCTGCTGCTCTGAGAGCTCAATGGGGCATTCTGTCTTCTAAGCTTGAGAAGCTCTGTGCCACCCTATCCTTGGAGCTTTAATGTCACTGTGTTTCTCTATGAATTGCCTCACTCATTATTAATGTCCTCTGGAAGGAATCCCTACTCTGGCTCTTCATTTCTTGGAGACCACTGCTTCAGGGGCTGAGCCTTGGTCTAACATCACAGCCCTGCTTCCTGGCAGAGCAACACCTCTGGGAGTGGTGAGGTGCATGGAAGATACCAAGCCCATGACCCTCACTGTAATTTTTTTTCTGGAGGATTCTGGATGCTCCCTTCTGAGATTCTGCAAAACCTTCAGTGTTTCCATTTAGCTCCTTCCATCTCAGTTGGATATTTGCAATGCTTAGGGTCACTTTGGGGCCTCATAATGTCTAAGCAGAAGGACTTGCTGACTTTAAATCAAGTTTTCCGAAGTTCATGATTATGGGAAAAACTACGCTCTCCAGAAACCAGAGGATTGTCTACGTTCACTTTGAGGCATCTCTGTTGTCATCAGTCGAAAATGGAGATTTTCCTTTTAGAAAAGTTTTTCCAAATAAGAGTTTTTGACTACTCTGAGCAGAGAACTTCCAGTTTGCATGCTATAGTATATACCCTTGGATTAATTTCACTGTCAAGTGTAACAAATGAAAATCACTAGCTTTCTACAGAAAATTATTTAAATAACTATTTTATTTAATTATCTACATTGAATAGAAGTCAACAAATCTGTTTTAAATTTTTTAACTAGAGGTCTTGAGAGGGATGTTTGAGAAATAGGGAACTTTAATCAAGATAATTAGTAGGAAAATAGTAGCCACCATTGAAAAAGTGAAAGGCTAGCAGAAAGATGGTTTAAGATGAGAAGTTTAAGCTTATGAGTAGACATCTGAGAAGTCAAAAGTTATCTCCATATCAAAAAATGTTTTAAAATTAATTCTGCCCAAGAATTCAATGGGTAAGCTTATGGAGAAGCATGTGGGTGCTGATGAAGATTAGAAAGATATGGCTTAAAGGAAAATTTTTATGATTTAGAAATTTAAAGCTACATAGGTTCTAAAGTCTGTTTTAATTTAGTTGCACTTTTTTTCTGTGCATATATTTGGAAGTAAACTTGTGTTGCATCCATAACACTGTCTGTCATCTATATTACCAATTTATCTTCGATTATTTCTCTAAATAAAGCTGGAATTAGAAATATAAATCTTCATGAAGGTTGTAGGACTTGTTATGATCATAAATTATAATTTGCCAGAAACTATAACCTACAGTCTAATTTGAAATTAGTATACCTTGATTTACTCTTGGTAATTATCATATGATACAACTTCTAGCCTGGATAGTTTCTCAAAGATCTTTAGGCATCTTGTGCTCAAATAGGCAACCCTGCCTGGGTTGAGGTCAACTTCTCTGAGGATTTTCCATCATCAAGTGTCATCAAAAAACCTCCAGCCACAAAACACCTGCTGCTGGCTCCTCCCAACATAGTACTAACCCACCTTGCCTCACAACCTCTTCACCATGTTGTGATTGTAACACGTGTGTGTATTTCAATATTTATACCCTATTTAGACAAAATGTAAGTGAACAGAAGCATAACCACAGGCAGAGAAACTGAGAAACAACTAGCCACACCCCAGAGCAGGTGGACACAAGTCACCTTTGGGAGAATACTGTGAAACTCAATGTCTCACTCAGGGGCAAGACTAAACCAAGGACTCACTAACTCACTAAGCAATAATGCTCACATTCATTCAGTGAATCATCATCAAATAGTAGTGCTTTTTGAAGAAAATTATGAAACGCTGATAAGTTTGGTTTTATCACACAAACCACAGGAAATTTTTCTGGCAGAAAATATGTTTGCCATATAACATGATGTGCGTGAACGCGCGCGCGCGCACACACACACACACACACACAGACACATACACACACACACAATCGACATGAACTCTATTGGCTATTTCAAAAATTTTATTCTCTGTTATTTGTTTAGACATTTTGTCCTCAATGGAGCTCTCTAGAAGGCAACATATGAATAGCAGCAAGTATAAAAAGCTTAGGAACAATACCGTAGGGTACGGGGAAGGGTGGAAAGGGCGAATCGGGGGGAAAGGGGACATCTATAATACTTTCAACAATAAAGATCAATTTTAAAAAAGAGAAAAATATAAATTTCCATTAACTTAATTCTTTTGTATAATGAGAAAAGATTGGCACTATTTAATTTAGCAGGGAAACATTTTTTTCCAGCTCAAAACAAAAACAACCTTTTCCCCAAAATCACAGTTTGAGACACTACAGTCATCTTCGAAGAGCAGTTTTCTTTTACAAAACTTGTTTGGAAACCAAGGGCTCATAGCAGTCTTGTTATAAAGGACCAGCACTAAGGAGAATCTGCTTTGCTATCAGGAAAGCCTCGGGGAAGAAGAAGGAAAAAGTTTAAATAGACATAAGAACACTTTGGAGGATTACATAATAGTCATAATAAACCTTGCAGGGACCTTTACAGACTGAAAATGCATTTCCATGAATATTGCAGCTCCAATGTTTACTCCATCCTACAGATGAGCAAACTGAGACAAGGAAAGGGAAGGAAAGGAGTATCCACCTGAAGTAATAGTCCCTGCGCCAACCTGGTAGCAGGTGATACTCTCAGAACTGGTCCCATGGAGCCACCTGCCTGTGTTAGGGTCTGATGGCAGCCCAGGAGCCAGCACAGCTCAGGAATCAGAGCAGCCAATACTTGATTCTACCTCTTCCCTCTCCACATTTTCCGCCTGGTTCCAGGACCACACCTTGTGCATAGACTTCACGTTTCAATCCTCAAGTGTCTTCAAACGTCTGAAGTTAAGTCCAGCTTTTCTTTGTTCTGTTTTGTTGTTGTTTTCTTTTTTCAGGAGTACTTACTTTTCAAAACCCCATACTTTAATCATTGTCGAGTTATATACACAAAGGATTGAATTTCAGTAACTACAGAACTATGGTGTTTTTTTTTGGGGGGGGGGAGGGGGGTTGCAGTAATGCTGCTTTTAATGGCGGCGCAATATAGAAGTACAGGTTTTACTAGCTTGAGCTGAGAGGTTTAAAAGGTGCTCATTTACACTATCAAGTAGCCTCATATAGAAACAGATCTCAGGCTGCCGAGGCTGGAGATCTGCAGGACAGGAAGGAGGTTCTTGGGTTTTGTAGGATAAAAGAGTGAACTGCTAACCCAGCACTATCGTTATACTTGTTTGGGAAGAAAAGGTTGGTTTTGGTGATGGTTTCATCTTCCATTTCTTTTACTTGGGTGGTAAATAAAAAGAAATTTGCTAGCTTGAGTTTTACATTTTCTTGTTAATACCCTATAAGCATTGGGCTGTGCATTCTCTGGTGTAGGGTCTATCAAGTTTTTCAAGAGGACTGTCATTTGTGGGTAGATTCCAAAAGGGAAGTGAAACTAACTGATGATCTGTGCCCCTCATGTGGAACACACCAAGCCATCCAGACAATAGCACAGCCATGGAAGTAGGTCAGAACGCTGTGCAAATGTGTTCACAGTAGTTGGTAGACATCTGTGTGTCATAAGAATCTTAAGCCACATGTGCTGGGGTTCCTACATGCTGGGAAAGTTCGTAGTATATGTAAACAGGACCTGAGAGTGAAACTAGGATATTGTTGCCTTAGGGAAGTGATTCCCAAACTCTGGTCTTAGGACCCCTTTACATTCAAGTTTAATGAAGACCCCATGCTTTGTTTAGGTGGGTTATATCTATTCATATTTACTGCACTATAAATTAAAAGGGATTCATTTGTACAATATTTTGTAAAATATTTATTTTCTTCATTCATTCAAAATAACAATATATCAACTCTATGTTAACATAAATAATATGTTTTATGAAAAACAACTATATTTTCCAAAGCAAAAAAGTGAGTGAAAAGAATGACATGATTTTATATTTTGTAGATATGTTTAGTGCCTGGTTGAACAGAAGAGAACTAGATTCTTGTATCAGTCTCTGTATTCATCTATGGTGACAGCACACAGCATAGAATCTCTACAAAATGCCATTGTATACTAATGAAAGTGAAAAAGGCACCTAACAAATATAATATTATGAAATAGATGTGACCTTGTGCACCTCAGGAAGAGTTTTGGGGGCTTCCATGGGTCCCTAAACTACATTTTGAAAATACTGCACTAGAGTTAATCCTTTAATAGCTCTTAGCCATGAGTCTATTCAAGGGAGTCTGGGTGATAGAAGAAAGCACAGTAATAGATCAAAGATAAATAGTGAATTTGGACATGAAAGACAGAGAACATGCTGGTAGTCCTAACCCCTTGAAGGAGAGTCTATGGTAAAATAATAAAAGCTGGAGAATAAGATAAAAAGCAAATAAGATTATGAACTCTGATGCCAGGACAGAAACGGTCCCCTCTATGCCATATCTTTACAGATTTAAATCCGCCTGGGTCATTTCTGATCTATAAAAGAGTTAAATCCGTGTAAGTGAGTCCAGCCATTAGTGGTAACAGCAAGGGTGTAAGATTATCTCATAATTAAGATTAATTTTTTCCTGGGAGTACTTTTAATGTCTATAAATATAAGTACTTCTCAAATCTGTAGTAAGAATATCAGTAGTCCATACAGAAGTAATGGTTGCAAAGTTTCGGAAGTTATATTTTTAACATCAATGATCATATTCTTATTTTTTAGTATATTAACAGTAGCTTATAATATTCCTAATTTAGTTATTTCAGTTCCTGGAGTCAGAGTGTTTAGAAAGTCTACAATGGTAGCATTTTTTCTATTTATAGCTACAAATAAGATTCCTTTAAAAGCACTAATACTTCCAGTTTGTGTAATAGCAAATTACGATATCGGTAGCCATGGTATTTGGAAAAGTCCATAGGAAAATAAAGTGTGATTTTTAGAATTACTAATTAAATAATGTACTGTAGTATTAATAACTACTGCTGTAGCAGTTATTTGAGTGTCTGGTATCACCAGTGCTCTCAGTTAGAGTATTATGTCCTATAAACCAAGAACAAGTTGAGTGATTCCAATGACTATACATAAAGCAACAGTATTTATAGAGCTTAATGTGGTATTTTAAAGGATATCAAAATCATCTGTGAAGTCTGTAGAAAAATACATAAAATACCTGTAGTGTAATTGATGGGGCTATGTGAGTTATAATTTTAAAAATAGTTGCATATATTCTGGTTCCAAAAGAAGTAGTTATAAAGTAAGTACTGGATACATCTTGAGATATACCTTCAATGCTTACAGTGCTTGGAGTAGCCATATCTGTAAAAGCTAGTGCAGATATTTGTGAAATTTTATATAGCATAAAATCATGTACCTGTTAATTGATTTTCTATATCTGTAATAGTTGTTTTAAAGAGATGCCTGTAGTAGTTATCCTGCTTTGAGTAGTAATCAGGGAACTACAGTAGTATTTTTGGTGTTTGCAATATAAGTCAATGCAGTAGTAGAGGCATCCATTGGTGTTCTATCAGGAATAATAGTATTTGAAGCATAAATGGTAACATTCGTAATAGCCGTGGTAGCATTAGTTACAATAAGAGGTAAAAAACTGGTTGTAGAATTTGTTGTTACATGATGGTGAGTTGCTGTATCCAGAAAAGGTGTTAGTGAATCTGAGGCTACTATAGTATTTGGAATAAAAACACGCCTGGAGTTATCTGCATCAGCAATATTTTCTGAATGCTCTGTAATCTTCGAAGTATTGGTGGTGGGAATAGCTGTGGTACTTGGAATGTAAGTATTTGTAAAGATGGTGTCAGAAGTAGTGTTTGAATTTATAGTTTTTGTGCTGAAAACAGATGTAGTGATGGTGGTAGTATACGCTGTGACGGCATTTCCAGCAACTTTAGTAGTAGATTTAATATCTGTAATGTTCATATGTGAGGAAGTAGCAGTGGAAGTATTTATAATGTCAGTAACACCAGTTGTCATATTGGTAATATTGGTATTGGTGGTGCTTTGAGTGCTCCTGGATGTGGTACTTAAAGCATGGGTAGGGGTATCTGGAGGATAAGTAGTGGTACTGATTCTGGTCAGTACATTATCTGTGGTGGTGATACCAAGGGTGCCTGTAGGAGGTAGAGTTGACATGATCACAGTAGTAGGTTGTTCAGAAGTAGCATTTGTTATTAAAGTAAGTGTTGTGATAGCTGTAGTTGTTTTTGTGTTTCTAGCAGTGGTAGTATTTAAAACATTTGTAGTAACTGAATCCATGCTAGTAGTATCAGTCTCAGTATTTGTAAGAGAAGGAATCATTGTAATCGGAAGCGTATTATTAGTGCTAGTAGCATTGCTATCTGTTGGGGAAAGAGCAGTGGTAATAAGACCAGCAGTACCAGTGGTAGTATTAGTAGTATTTGTAGGGAA
>NW_006300374.1:59612-62840 GCF_000327345.1 Myotis davidii
TGGTGTCTCTTCAATAGTACTTGTTGGGAAAGAAGTGGTTATAATAGGAGAGGCAGTACTATTGCTAGCAGAACTAGTGACAATAGACTCAGAAATGGTAGCAATAATAGTAGATGTAGGATCTGGAGATGTTGATGAGAAGGTACTCGTCATTGGTGTAGAAGTAACGTTGGGAACATTGTGACTCCAAGTGACCTCAGTTAACTTTTCCAGCCTGAAAATCTTGTTAATCAGTTGAATAGTTAGTGTCTGCCAGAAAAGAAGAGATAACATTGGTATTTTAGAACTCTTAAACATCACATTTAACAACAACAAATGATGTGTTCATATTTTCCCCAGAGAGTAACAGAAGGTTCCTTTTCAGGTCCCATTGATTCCAGACAGATGACTATAGAGAGATGTGCTGTGGGCATAATCCCTGTGCCAGAAATGTGTCTTTCTACTTCATTTAGTCAGAACTACACTGCTCAAGAATTTGCATATTTTATTAAAACCAATGCTCAGAAAAATATCTGTGTTTTGACACTAGATTTTAACCTTTCTGAAGGCATGACTGGTTTCATGTTTTTACCATCCCAACACATAGTATACTGCCTGGCACATAATAGCATAGTGTAAACCCTGAGATTTGGATTTCCTTTTTTTCTTCATTTTGTTTCTTTTTTGTAAGGCAAGTGCCGCAGTTAAACTTCAACTGACAGATTTGTCCATTTCAAAGAGGCATCTATTTCCAGCCCAGGGAAGCTCCTTTGTTTTCCAGATCTTGGTTGATTTCAATAATTGATCACTTGGTCCCCTTGTTGGTTTCTCTTCTCAAGCTTGAAATTCACCATGTGTCAAATTCATCAATAAAGAGTGAGCCCTGGAAGCCCTAAGTCCCTACCCCCACCCCCCAAAAAAACTGAACCCTAGGCTCTTGCATTCTCGACCCCCCCCGCCCCTCGACCGCCCCAGGACCTCCTTGTATGGCCCCAGGTGTGCTGTGAAATTTCCAGGATTTATATAAGTTATAAGCTTGTATCTTTTCAAAGTTTCCTGATGATTATTGCTGAAAAACATCTTTTACTCATAATAAGAACCACATGAGCTGGTCCAGCCACAACCTTGGTTATTGGTAGGTTGAGACCAGCACATAACAAATGCGCATCTGATATGCTACAAACTTTCCCCAAAAGAAAGTGTTCAAAAATCTTCTGTATCAGTCTTAACTGTAAGTATTTACTTGCAAAGAGTGGTTTTGAGATCAATAGTTCAGGAAAAATGTCCTGAAGTAGAGAGCTAAATGATATAAAATATAGCATAGGGAATATAGTCAATAACTGTGTATGGTGTCAGATGGGTGTAAGATTATTGGAATGATCACTTACTAAGTTATGTAATGTCTAATCACTAAAGTGTACACCTGAAACTAATATAATAATGTATGTAAACTGTAATTGAAAATAAACAAAATTATTTAAAAAATCAATTCTTAGTGACTTAAAAAATTAATGAGATTGGAGAAAGAGGATCTGTTTGAATGTTCAGAGTGTCATTGTCCAAAATTCAAGTACCAGCAGGACACTCTTTTTATCATTTAGAAAACAAGAATAATCCATTTTTACCTTTCTAAACCACTCCCTATGAGTTACTGAATCCATATTTATGATAGATCTAGTGTTCAAAAGTGGGATACTTTTCCTTCTGCTGTTCCTCTTAATAACTCTACTTGTAACCTGTCTTCAATTAGTTGGCTGTGGCCATTAACCAAATAATTGATCTCACATCACAGGTAGCATATATTCATTTTTATGATTACCACCAATTTTCACCAACTTATGAGATCTATTGATTTGACCAAGGATGTGAGTAATTTCAGGAAGAAGGGAGAAAAATTTCCAATAACAATTTTATTAGATAACTCTTTCCTTTGTTTGAGCCTCTGCCACAGACATAGGTTTTGTTATACTAGCCTGGGAAACCAAACTTAACACATAGCATAGTTTCTTTGGGAAACCATTGGAAAGGATTTCATCACACCATTGATCATTGCTCCCTTGATTACACTGGGGAGGACCACTAATATTTTATATTTTATAATATAATTTAATAGTTGCAACTTTTCTGGAACATATCTATTGTATATGTTTATAACCTTTCAAATATAAGTAAATATAACTGATAATAATAGTGGTGGTAACTTTGCAGAATAAAATTAATTTATGACATAACAACATTCCTTTGAGACATACCTGATTGTAGGGGTCACTCGTGAAATTCATTGTTGTGAATTGCTTGTTGTTATAGGTGACATTGACTTGTGTCACATCAGTAGAATGGATCCCCCAGATTTTAATATATCCAACTTTCAGTTGATTTGAATCATTCAAATACTTATTGTGCATGGTCTGGATTTGCAATATGTTCTATAAGAAATGTATAAAAATAAAAAACATATAATATATCTGTTGATTGCCTATATTCCATATTAAAATGTTAAGCCTCAAATTACTATTGTACTGGTTTGCTGTTTATTTTTAATTAAACATTTCATGAGGACTACTTTCTGAGTACCAGCTACAGTCAATTTGATGATATCCAATATTATTGTAGCTATCATATTGGATAGTGCAGGTCTAAGATAGTCTCTCCATCCTAGGCAACATGTTTTAAGACAAATCTATACTCATTATAGTCCAACAGAATAATCAGATCTGAAAACTAGTTTAAACACAAAATAGAGGAAGTTTCCCTGGAAGTTATGATTCCAAGAAGAGAGAACAGAAAGGATATATGTCAGACATTGTCACATACTTGAAGCACTATCTATAATAATAAAAGCGTAATATGCTAATTAGATCAGACATCTTTCCCAACGATCTTCTGGATGAAGCTGGGGCTGTGAGGGAAGCCCAGGTCCTGGGTGCCAGAGGAAATCCCGGGTCCCAGGTACCAGAGGGAAGCCAGTGCCAGCAGCAAGGGGAAGGAAGGCCTACTCTTTCATGAATTTCATGCATCAGGCCTCTAATTATGTATAAGAGACACAATAGGTTTGTGTAATACTATTCCTTAGTTCAAATCAATGGGGAACAAATGAAAGAAGGTTCCAGGTTTGACATAAAATG
Organism: Myotis davidii; assembly: GCF_000327345.1. Lineage (NCBI taxonomy): Eukaryota > Metazoa > Chordata > Mammalia > Chiroptera > Vespertilionidae > Myotis > Myotis davidii. The sequence goes on from NW_006300374.1 coordinate 62,717, forward strand.
ATCTTCCTACTCTAATTAGAATTTTTTAAGTTATCCATGGAATAATAAAACATGCATGGTAGATTGATTGAATCACTGTCTCAAATTATTTTCCCCTCCTTATCCATATCATTTTCCATATGAT
>NW_006300374.1:63429-68272 GCF_000327345.1 Myotis davidii
TATTCGTTACTTCAACTGCTGCAGATAATCTTACATGGAGTCAGAAAATGCCTCAATGGGATCACAATTACTGATCAGGATAATCTTGAATTCTCTGAGGAGCACTAAAAACAGGAGCTGAGGGAATATTTCACTCTAAGTTGGTGTGGGGATGTGCATATGAAAGAGAGTGTTTTGAGGTAAGGGTCAGGAGGTTGCAAAGACCAAAGAACCTGGGTTGAATTAAGGCCTTCTATCATAGGTGAAAAAATGTGAAGGCTACTGATCAGTTGTTTTCTGTGCCAACATAGCAAGCACATAGCCATGAGAGGTCACATGGATATGATGATAAGCAGAGGAGAGCAGTTAGGAATTCAGACTCTCAAGTCAGATTGGCATGGGTTCAAATCCCCACTCTTGCACTTAGTAGTTGTGCAATCTCAGGCAAGTCACTCAACATTTTATCAACCATAAAATGAAGACAAAAAATAGGACTAACTCATGGCAATAAAGAACAGAACATGTTCCTTGTGCATAATAAGTATTCAAAATTTGTTTTTCAATATCATCATCAGTTATTGTAACCTTCATCTTTATTATTCTGTCTCTACTCTTAGCTCATCCTTCCATAATATCTCAAGCCCTCTTGCCTCCCAGGAATTACTCTACCAGTTCTTCTCCGTATTCTCCTTGCTCCTCCAAGCTCCAATTATGCTCCAGAGCACTTCATTCTGACAAATCCTTAACTTGATTCTCTCTACATCAAGTTATCATATCTCCTTTCTAGTGCCCATGTCTCAAAAAAGGTAGCCTCTGCTTGTTATGTCTGTGTACTCAACTCATAATCCAATCCTACATCTCCTACACTTCAGCTCCTATTTCCTTTTTTCATTGAATTGGACCTTTCAAAGTCACCAGTGATAGTGACATGGTATATCAAATCTAAATATCTCTCCATATGATCTCTTGCCCACACATCTCCTTGAAATATTTCCCAGTTGATGTCCACTTTACTCATCCTCATCATGTGGCTTCTATACCTCCTATTTTGTAAAAGTCAGTTTCACATCATGTTCTTATCTTGGCCCTTGTCAACACTCCATCTCTTACTGTTATTACAACATATTCTCTCCCTGAACCGACAAAGCCTCTTCTTTGTTTTCTAAATTACCCCAACTCTTATGGAAACAAACAATTATGAAACCCTATTTTTAAATTTGGTCTTGGCTAGAATATGTACCCTAAGTAAATATTATAGTCTCTTTTAGCAGTTTTAAAGAATTTTTAAAGGATTGGATTCTGTTAATACGGGGGGTTTAAAATAATCCTTGAACTAACTATTAAATCTTATGTAAGTAAGAAAAAGTTTAACAAATAGTTACAAACCTGTTAACAGAAAATTCCAATCAAATGTATACTTACACTGTATCTTGCTACTTTAAATTTGAATTTAGAAGTCTGTTTGGTGAAGCAAAGAGCTTCTCTATAGAAGTTGAAAAGCTTAAAACTTGCAGGAACTAGTGATTTTTAACCTTGAGATTGAAACATATTTGTTGTAAAAACCTAAAATTTTATAGGAAATTGGTTTTCCTCTTAATATATTGCTCATAGGGGGCTGATTTCATACCCTATCTGTGTTGTTATTAACCCACTATGACATCATCTAGTCCTAATCAGCTCAAGCTGTAGAAAAAGACTCTAGATTTCCATAACACACTAGCAGTGATTTTGCTGGTGGAACATTTGGCAATATCTAGAGACATGTTTGGTTGTTACAAAAGGGGAGTGCTTTTGGCATCTAGTGGGGTACAGGGTGGGGATGCTGCTACACATTTTAAAGTAACAGCCCAGCCACCACCAGCAACAATAAATTATATAGCTTAAAATGTCAATTCTATTGAGGTAGAGGAAGCCTGATTTTAAAAAGCATTTTCTTGAAAAAGAGGAAAGTTGATTTCCTGATTTCAAAACTCACTTCAAAGTAACTGTCTCAAGACAAAGTGGTACTGGCATAAGAATGAATGAATTAAAAAGATTATATATCTTTTAAATGTGAAGTTTTTTTCCTGTGTCCTCAATTATGTAAATATACCTTCACATTAAAAGTCAATTGATTTTCAACAAGGGTACCAAAAGAATTCAATGGTGAAAGAAACATCTTTTCACAAAAAGACTGGAACAACTCAATATCCACACGCAAAGAACAAAGTTGGAGCCCCTGCCTCACACCATATACAAAAATTAACACAAAATGGTTCAAGGACCTAAATATAAGAGCTTAAAATATGAAACTCTTAGAAAACAAAAAAGGGTAAATCTTTGTGACCTTAGATTTAGCAATATTTTTTATTATAACACAAAAAGCTCAAGCAATGCTCTTACTTTATTAACAGTAGCAAAAATAGACAGATTTTCAGTTAATTCCAATTATATCCTGAGCCTCTAGAATGTGATTTTTCTGAATGATGTATGGGGACCTTGGAAAGTCTAAACTCACCAATGCTTTGTCCATCATCCCAGAACATCTGACCTTCAGCTTTCCCATTGTCATCCAAAGCAACAATCAATCCCATAAATAGTTGTCGACTGTGAAAAAAAAAAGTTATTTTTCTCTAGATTATAAGCTATACAAATAAATGACAGATTCTATTGAAAAATATGATTAATCCAGGAAAATAAGGTAATAGCTTTAAAATGCACAGAAAGCTCCATAAGTACATAATATGAGACAAAATACAAAATAATTAAAAGCTAATGGAAAAATGTTTAAAATTTAATAAAATATTTGGCAAAACTTCAACTTTCAAAAATTAAATACACATCCTTTACTCATATACATATTATAAGTAATATGATAAGAACCTACTTTTTAAAAATACATTTTCATTTATTTCAGAGAGGAAGGGAGAGGGAGAGATAGAAACATCAATGATGAGAGAGAATCATTGATTGGCTGCCTCCTGCACTCCCCCTACTGGTGATCAAGCTCGGAACCCAGACATGTGCCCTTGACCGGAATCAAACCTGGGACTTTTCAGTCTGTAGGCTGATGCTCTATCCACTGAGCCAAACCGGTTTCGGCCAAAACTACTTCTTTATAGAAAGAAGACACCCTGCCCCAAATAAAATAAAAACAAAACACATCCTTCAGTAGCTTCCATATTGCTGCAGAATAAAATGCAGCATACTTACCCTAGCATTCATAATTCTCCATGACCTCATCCTAACCTGTTTGAACTTTATTTATTTTATCCCTCTCTTTTATCTTGCTCCAGTTTACTGAATGGTTTACTATTCCCCAAATCCAACTAATGTTTCAACTTCAGTTCTTTAATTCTCTCAGAATATCTCTTTCCTCTCCAACTCCAAGGAGCCCCACTTCCTGTGCTTCCTGTGCTCCCGTGAGCTGTGTTGGCCAATCAGAGAATCCCACCGCCTGGATTTAATGAACTGTCTTGGGGACACTTACCAAGCAGGGCCAGACCCTCTGCCAGGGTCTGATGTGGACACCAGATCACCTACTTTAAGGACCTGCAAACCTACAATTGCAGAGCTATCTCTTCTACCACGTGGAGATCAGGCCAACCCAGGAGAGTGGGCCCAGAGGGCAAGAGAGTGACAGATGCCCACAGCACCTGGCACCCCGACCCTCATTTTCAAACATTCAAATCCTATTTATTATCCAAACTCAGCTCAAAGCCCTCTTTCATATAAAACCATGCTTTGCACAAGATTTAAAGTTAACTTCTCTCCTTTTGAGTTGACTCTCTTGATATAACAGGTTCTTCTTAATATGATATGATAGGTATGTAATATATATATATATACACACACATACACTAGAGGCCCAGTACACAAAAATTTGTGCACTCGGGAGGAGGGGGGGCCCCCTCAGCCCAGCCTGTGCCCTCTCACAGTCTGGGACCCCTCAGGGGATGACCACCTGCTGGCTTAGGCCCGCTCTCCAGGGGCTTGGGCCTAAGATGGCAATCAGACATCCCTCTGGCAGCCCGGCAGCCCTCAGGGCATGTCCACTTGTCAGCGAGGAGTAGCCCTAAGCTGCAGACATCCTTACCACGGCTGAGGAGGCAGGAGAGGCTCCCACCACCACTGCTGTACTGACAGCCCTCAGCCTGGATCACCCTGCAGGGTGGGGGGCCCCACTTGGGTGCCTGGCCAGCCTGGATGAGGGGATGATGGCTGTTTGCAGCTGGTCACACCCCCTTCAAGGTGGGGGTCCCCACTGGAGTGCATGGCCAGTCTGGGTGAGGGGCTGAGGGCCGTTTTCAGGCTGGCGGGCGACTGAAGCTCCCAGCCTCTCCTTTTTTTCTTTATTCTGGGATTTATTTACCTTCTATAGCTGTCACTGGAGCTGAGAGCTGGCTCCAGCTTTCAGGCCCGGCTTCAGCTCTGAGGCTGCAGCTGGCTGAAAGCGGGTATCTGGAGTTTGTTCGGCTTCTATAATTGAAACTCTATTGCCATCACTGGTGCTCTCAGCTCTGAGGCCGTGGGATTTATTTACCTTCTATGGCTGTCATTGGAGCTGAGAGCCAGCTTTAGCTCTGAGGTTTGGCTCCAGCTCTGAGACCTCGGCTGCTGAAAGCAGGTATCTGGGCTTTGTTTAGCTTCTATAATTGAAACACTATTGCAACTCCAGCTCTGAGGCCTGGCTGGCTGAAAGCAGGTTTCTAGGGTTTTGTTTAGCTTCTATATTGGTAACAATGTTTCAAACTGCAAGCTCAGAGGCCGGCAAGGCAGGCAGGGAACACTGGAGTCCTCCGTCACTGAAGCAAGCAAGCCTCATGTTCGCTTCCAACTGCCTGGTTGCCGGCTGACATCTTGGCTGGCAGTTAATTTGCATCTA
>NW_006300374.1:68456-76722 GCF_000327345.1 Myotis davidii
CCGCTCTCAATGGGACCCCTCGGGGGAGGTCTGGCTGCCAGTTTAGGCCCAATCAGCACTTGGCCTAAACTGGCACTTGGACATCCTTCTCACAATCCGGGACTGCTGGCTCCTAACTGCACACCTGCCTACCTGCCTGATCACCCCTAACTGCTCTGCCTGCCTGCCTTATTGACCCTAACTTCTCACCTGTATGCCTGACTGCTCCTAACCACCTCTGCCTGCCTGCCTGATTGTCCTTAACTGCTCCCCTACCAGCTTGATCACCCCTAACTGCCTCTGCCTCACTCCTCACCCAGGACCCAGGATTCCCTCCTCTGGCCAGTTGTAGGCTTCATCCAGAAGGGCATCCGAAATGACATCTGGAAGGTCGTTTGGCTGTCCCATCTAATCAGCATATTATGCTTTTATTATTTCATATATATATATATATAATCTCTTCTGGGTCAAGCCAAGCTGAATGGGAGTGAACACTAAATCCCTGAACAGCCATCACAAATCAAAGAGCTCATCAATATTTCTCAATTTTTTAATAGTATAGAAAGAAGTATATGCTGCTGCCCCAGCAAATTTTTGTCCTGGACCTCTGATGTAGCACTACAGATAAATGATCTCCCCAAGCCTAACTTCATGAACTCATCCTACCCCAGGTCCCACTCAGAAGGCACTCACAGAACCAAAGCAGTGAAACTGCCTGTGATTTGGATTTTATCCACAGAGCCCCAGTTGAGGTGGCCAGCCCCCCTGAGGCTGCCTCACTGTGTCAAAGTGAGGTCATCAGACACTGCCTCTCTCTCTTACCTGGAGTGAGTGTTCATTGCAACCTCCTGCCAAGGCAAGATGTAGCCTCCTCTGATATGAAGGTTGATGTGGTCAAGGGGAGCCTCCAGGATTCTCCACTCACCTGTCGATGTATTGCCAGATTCCTAGAATGGAGAATGCAGGCAAGCATCTATAATAGATGGATGGAATGAATGTATGCTATACAATAAGTCCTTCCTTCCCAAGGAAGTGTTAACTTTTGGAAAGTTATCAAAATACTGCAAATTGAGCCCTAACCGGTTTGGCTCAATGGATAGAGTGTTGGCCTGCGGACTGAAAGGTCTCAGGTTCGATTCCAGTCAAGAGCATGGTTGCAGGCATATCCCCAGTAGGGAGTGTGCTGGAGGCAGCTGGTCGATATTTCTAAGTTTCTATACCTCTCCCTTCCTCTGTAAAACATCAATAAAATAAATATTTTTAAAAATACTGCAAATCGAAAAAGAAAATCTCTGATTTTCAGCTTTGCTGAAAACTCTGGAAATCTAGTCTTTTCTCTTTATTCTCCAGAAAAGGTAGAGTGTGGGGGAGAACTCAATGTGATATGGGTATCAGATTTTACCTAGTTATGCTTTTATGGATTTTTTTTATTGATTGTTCTTTTGAGAGAGAGAAAGAGAGAAAGAAAACCATAAATGTGAGAGAGGAACATTGATTGGCTGCCTCCCACACACCCCCAACTGGGGATGGAGCCCTCTACTCGGGCATGTGCCCTGACCAAGAATTGAACCAGCAACTTTTCAGCACATGGGACAATACCATGTACCACACCTGCCAGGGCATTTTATGGACACTTTTATTTAAAGAAATCTTGCAGGACTGAAAAGTTGAAAATTATTGCTTTATAAAATAGGTGCCTGGAATTCAGGAGACAACTTCCTAAACTGCATAGACAACCTGGTTCTTCACAAAACATGTTAGTTCTTACCATGCTATAGTCATACCAACGGGCTCTGGGGAAATAAGCATGGACCTCAAAAGTATTCTGAAACAGAAAAACAACAGGTCATTACAAATATCTCAGTAATGTCACTTTAATTTTCTAAATTCTGTAGAATTAACATAAAAATGGGAATTTCACTAATGATTTTAAGAGTTTGGGTAATTTTATTAAGAAAGATCCCAGGAAATTCATTTCAAACACACAGAAAAATATTTTTTTTTAAAAAAAGGTCAACTTTATAAGGATGCAAGGTGACAAGACATTAAAACAAGAAGTTAATTGAAGATGTTAAGTTTTCATTAACAAAGACCTCAAAAAAAGAAAAGGATTTCCCTGAAATATTCTAGAAGTAGTAAGCTGAACAAGATGATCTTTCAAATGCCCTTCCTGTTTCCTATATGAGAGTGGAGGGTCTATGATCTATGATGGGAACTCACACTTGTCAGCACGGGGCTGATTAAGACGGCAGGGCCCAGCATGAACTGACGGTCTATATCCCACGTTGTCCTATCTTCTCTAAACCTTAAAAAACAGGCATAAAATGTCTACTCAGATTGTTATGACTGTTGCAGAGGGTTATTCATACAACATGCCCAGACCTGCTGCTTGGGGAAACAGGCTCTACTCACTCATGGAGGAGAGGGCGGACAACAGTGCTGCCCTCAACGTGAGCTTTGTGCATCAGAGTATAGAGGTAAGGCAGCAGGGTGTATCTGGTCTGGAGGACTTTTTTTGAGTACATCTGAAAGGTTGAATTCCAGGCCACAGGATCTTGTCTCTAAGGGGATAAAGGAGCATATCACACAGATGACCTCTTTTTTACTCTATCCTAATGGTATCAGAAAAGTACCTGAAGGCACATGTCCCATGGTTAGGCTACACACCATTTCTCCTTTCATTTCTAGCCTATCCTTTCCCTCACTCTCACCACCTTAATAAACTAGAGTGTCTTGCTTCTTCCTCTCTATCATGGGCTCCTTAGTCCCCTGCTCAGGTCTAGTCTTGAACCTGCACATGTGTAGAGAGATGGGTCTCTATGAGGTACTAACCTATCTTGGATGGATTTGAGCAAAATACTCACTATTTTTAAAGACAAAGGAAATTTCTTTTATTTCAGCCCCATGGGGCACTATCAACTATTCCACCAAAAGATGTATATTCTTGAAAATCATTGGTAATCATAGTTTTTTTTTTATTAAATCTGTGGGTTTTCTTAAGAAATGGAGATTCTGTTGATTTTTATGAGTTTTCTCAACAAATAATTATGATACTTTTGAGCATTAAAAAGAAAGTTGTGATTTGAGGACACAAAACACCTGGGGCATAAACTGCTGCCTCACCCTTGTCCCGATGGTGTTGTGGTTCCTGGAAAATGGATAAAACGCCCCCAGTTGCATCCAGCGAAGACACATCTCATATTCAGCATTTCCCAAGAATCCACAGATATTTGCTCCTGTCTGAGAAGATGCAAAATCAGGGCAAGAGGTGGGACTATTGTAGGTGCAGACACACTGAATCTGACTAGGTCATTAGTAATGGCCCCAATATGACTTACATAAGGTATTCCAAAGAGACTGAACTCCATCATGCCTGCAATGAGAAGATATAGCTGTGTTGGACTAAGCAGTCCTTTGGGAGGGTAGGTTTGCCCTGTCTCTTCTGTCCCCCATTTGAAAGCCTTGGGCCAGTCATGATGAACAAATAAAAAGATGGGTATAGATTAAAACACACACCAATAGAGAACTCAGCACCAGTTGATCACACTGTCTACAAGCATGATGATTAGACACAACCCATGCAGATGAGGAGCAAACATCCCCAGGCTCTTCCCCGCCAGCAGAAGCCCCTGGGATAAGCCACACACCAATGATAGACTTCCTCAGCTGGTCCCATGCAGCTGTGTTGTCTCCCAGCCAGTGTCCTGCCCAGCGGCCAGAAGAGGGGAACGTGGAACGGGTAATGACGACCCCTCGCTGATCCGTCACCTCCTGCACAGCTCTGGTTGGAGGGGAACAAAGAAGGGGAAGAAAGTGAATTTGAGGATTGACATCCATGGAACTTCATTAAGGAGCCTAGCTTCAGCCTGGAGCATGAGGTGGCAAGGGGGCTCAATTTTAGCCAGAGAACTTCTTCTCTGAAAGCATCTGCTATTTAATAGTGACACTAAGAGTCCCCGTGAACTTCAGAACCAGACAATTGGAGATATGGCATCACCTAAAATGTAAATTTCCTTTCTTAAAAGAAAATCTAGCACTGGCCAATGTGGCTCTGTTGGTTGGGCATTATCCATGCACTGTGAGGTTGCCTTTTCAATTCCAGTCCTGGTCAGGGCACATGCCTGGGTTTCGGCCTCAACCCCCAGTAGGAGGCATGCAGGAGGCAGTCGATCAATGTTTTGTTCCCTTCCTCTCCCTCTAAAAATCAATTTAAAAAATCATTTAAAAATCTAGTTAACTAGCTGTGCATATGGGAGTAGGGAGAGGGGGTAGGACTGATGTAATTATGGAACAATTACTCTATTCCAGGTATTATATTGGTTACTTTCATGTGTACTGTCGCACTACCTCACAAGAAAGGTTCCTTTTACACTTTTGTACTGTTTGGAAACTGAGGCTCAGAGAAGTTAGATAATTAGTCAAAAGCCACTTAAACAGCAAGAAGACAGTTTTGGGATCCAAATAAAAGCATATATCACTATAGCTTTTTTGGTAATATTCACTCTCCCATGCAACTCCTCAAAAAGCAGAATCAATTTTGCACATAGAAGTAAATATATAGAAAAGATGTTTAAATATTTCTTGATTGAAGGTGGATCTTCGCCTGCAGCCTTAGTCAGAAAATACAAACGTATGGGAGAAAAATCAGTGGAACAAAAGAGAAAGTCAATTAACAGATACTAGTACATGAGGCAACACAAATATTTGCTAAATGCAGCACTGCGACTCAATAGACACAGGTGACTGATTCAATAAATGATGTCAGGAAAAGAAGCCAGCTATTGTAGTGGAAACGAACCCATTTAGGTCACTTCCAATATTTCACACCACAGTGAATCCCAAAATGGACGGAGATTGTGTACGTGTGTGCACATGTCTGAGTGAGAGATAATAAAGGCCTGACATAAGGCAGGGATGTACAGTAAGGATGGATGGATGTGGATGATGCGAACAACTTTGCTATTGACCATTTCAGAACTCTAGAAATTAACCAGACACAAAAAGAAGTGAAAAATCATATCTCCAGGAGAAACTACTAAATCTTGCCAAGACAGTGAGTTATATGGGATTTTAACTTGGTCTATTTGTAGCCCAACCCTTCTCTAGCTCAGTCGCACCAAAAGCCAGCATCTTGCAGCAAAATGAAAGGTCTGACCTTTTTTGAAGCTTTGTTAAAAGCTCCATCCCCACTGCACAATAAAATGTTTATTTCTAACTTCCCGTCCCCTGGAAAATCTCCCTTTCCAGGGTGTGGTGGCTATTTGATTAGACTTGGAGCTCAACTCAGCAGAGAGAGAAAACACCCACACACAGGGAATTACTAAAACAGTAACAACCAGTTCCCACAGGTTGAGAACCACTGCTTTAGAGTATTTAGTTTAGAAAATTTTAACTGTAACTTCTTTCTGTGACCTTTGAGATATAAATCTTTTAAAAAGACTCAGACTCTTTCTGGTTTTACAACCCAAATAAGTCTTTCCCAGGCACCTGAGAGCTCTCCCTTTGAAATGTAATCAGCAAGGAAGACAGTGCCCTGCCCAGAGTCTCTATAACAGCGACAAGGAGCATAACTTCAGCAAGGTCTCCTTGCTCCAACTTAAAACCTCCTGTCATGACAGCAGGTTCAATTAACTTTTCCTTTGAGTAAGGCCAATTAGCAAACACAGGAGACCTATGAATGCCCCACTCCAGTTGTCAAGAACTCTAAGACCTTCAATAAAAAAAATCTTTAAAAAAGCCCTGGTGGGTGTGGCTTAGTTGGTTAAGCATCTTCCCATGCACTGAAAGATTGCTGGTCAGGACACAATCCCAGTACGGGGCATGCAGGAAGCAGCAGATCAATGCTCTGCTCTCACATTGAAGTTTCTCTTTCTCCCTATCTCTTCCCCTCTCTCTAAAAATCGATAAAAATTCTTTAAAAAAACATACCAGCAAACAAAAATACCTCTCCAACATTTGTTTCAATGAAGTTGAGTTCAAATTGAGTTCTGGTCTCTCTCTCTCTCTCTCTCTCTCTCTCGCTCTCTCTTTCTCTCTCTCTCTCTCTCTCTCTCTCTCGCTCTCTCTTTCTCTCTCTCTCTCTCTCTCTCTCTCTCGCTCTCTCTTTCTCTCTCTCTCTCTCTCTCTCTCTCTGTAATAGCCTTGAATAAAGTTTTCCTGGTCTGTTTAACTGTCCAGTGAAAGTTTTGCTTTGACAAAGGAAACTTTCCTACTGATCATTATCTGATCACTGAATTATACTGAATAATATCCAACGGTATCCAAGGAAGCCAGGCTTAAGAACTGAAAGAGAACTATTTAAAAAGAGGGTATTGAAGAATTCAGTGGCCACAAACTGCAGGGGAACTGAGCAACAACAAAAACAAGGTAGGTTTTATGCCAGAGTTGTTACAGTGCATATGTAACATTAAGTCATGCAAAAAAAAAACCACAAAAGCACATGAAGAGAGAACAGTATGGAGTTTCCTCAAAAAACTAAAAATGGAACTTCCATTTGACCCAGTGATCCCACTTCTAGGACTATATCCCAAGAATCCCTATTGCATAGATGGGGAAAGTGAGGCTTGAGAAGAGAAGTGCCCGAGGGCAGAAGTCAGGCCCTTGAAAAGCAGCACTCAGCAGGCCTGGCTGGCATTGGCTCTTCTCCCCTCAGTTTTCTGTTTCTTTATATATTTCCCTGCTCCGATTTGCCATGTCCAATTAAAAATACTCCTGAGTTGGGGGTTAAATGGGGGGATGAGGACACATTTTTAATACCTTAACCAACAAAGAAATTTAAATTTTTTTAAAAAAGTACATGAAAGCATGTCAGATACACAAGAAAGAAAAAACAACCAACAGAAAATGTTATTGATGGGCTTGGTAGACAAAGACTATAAGGTAGTTATTACATATCCAAAGAGCTTAAAGGAAGCATATCTAAATAATTAACAGAAAGTATGACAATGATTTCCTGCTAAATAGAGGATGTCAATAAAGCAACAGAACTTGTTTAAAAAGGAACCAAATAGAAATTCTGGAGTTGAAAAATAAAATAACTAAAATTTACTGAAGAGACTGAGTTCAACATCTGATGTGATCTAGATGACAAAGAATCAGCAAAATTGAAGATAGCGGTCCAGTTTGAATAGCAAAAAGAAGTAAAAACAAAGAAATGTAAGCAGAATTTTAGAGACCATCAAATGTACCAACATACGTATAATTGGACTCTGAGAACGAGAAAAGAAAGAGAAAGGGGTAGAAAAATATTTGTTTTAAAATAATGGCTAGACAAAGAAGGGAAGGAATTAGCTAAAGGAGATATATGCATACCCATGAACACAGACAATAATTTTGTAAAGGCTAAGGAAGAGGTAGGTGGAGGAGGGTGGGTGTTGGAAAGGGGAGTGGTGGTGGAAGGGAGGACTTCTGCAATAATGTCAACATGAAATATTTTTGAATAAAAATAAAACAAATAAAATTAAAATAAAATAATGGTCAGAAATATACACACTGAAAACTATAAAACATTGCTGAAGAAAATGAAATGAGATCTAAAGAAATGGGAAGACATCCCATGCTGATGGATCAGAAGATGTACTATTATTAAGATGGAAATACTCCCTAAATAGCTCTACAGATTCAGTGCAATCCCAACCAATATCCCTGTTACTGTTTGCAGAAATTAGCAAGCTAATCCTAAAATTCATATTAATTGCAAAGCACCCAGAATAATTTTAAAAACCTTGAAAAAAGAATACAAAAGGCAACATACTGTATGATTCCATTTACATGTATATGAAGTGTCCAGATTCAGCAATCTATGTATATGGAAGATAGATCTGTGGTTTCCCAGGGTCAGGAGGTAGGGGCAATGGTAGAAAATGACTTCTATAGGGTTGGTATAGAGTTTCCTTTTAGGATGTAAAAAATATGTTCTAGAATTTGATTATAGTCATTGCTGTACAATTCTATGCATATACTAAATACAGCCCAACTGCTTACATTATTTTTTTAAATTAAGTGTTTTTGACATATAACATTGTATAAATTTAAGCTGCACAACATTAATTTGATACATTTATATATTGTAGTAAGATTGCCATTATAGCAATTATCAGCACCTGCTCACTGTATTTCTATTGAATTTGTTGGGGTGACCTTGGTTAATAAAATTATATAGGTTTCAGATATACAATTCTATAATACATCATCTATATATTGTATTGTGTGTTCACTACCCCAAGTCAAGTCCTCTTCTACCACCATTTATCCCTTCTTTACCCTCTTCTGCCTCTCCTCACTCCTC
>NW_006300374.1:76906-81826 GCF_000327345.1 Myotis davidii
TCATCACCACACTGTTATCTGTGTCATGAGCTTCGTTTTTTTGTTTTTGCTTAATCTTTTCATAGTTTTCACTCAGCCCAACCCCACGCCCCTCTGAGCTGTCAGTCTGTTCTCTGTATCTATGAGTCTGTTTCTATTTTGTTTGTTAGTTTATTTTGTTCATTAGATTCCACATAAAAGTGAAATCACATGTGTACCTGCACATTTTAAACAGGTGAATTTAGCAACCTACTTGGTTAATACAACTCAGAAGTGGTGTGGCTGCTTAGGAAACCACTCCTGCTATTTTGACATTCATCCATTTAAATATATATATAATTTATTTATTTATATATAACAAGACAAAAGTAACAGTGTGGAAAATGACCCTTGCTGCCAGTGACTAAGCATACTCACTCGTATGTGGGTCTGGTCTGGGACCACCCGTACAGGCTGTGCACATCGTAGTGCCGCACCCGGGAGCCGTCGGGCAGGATCTGCTCACTCTCCATGCACAGGGTCTTGCTGCTGAGACCCCTGTCCCTGGACTCCAAATCTAAGAGGAAATGCTGAGTTACATTCTGAACAACTTGATCTGCACAGTCACTAGAAATGCCCATCATCTTGGCATGGTTCTATTTCAAACACCTTTATCACCAGTAGCAGCTCCAATTTCAAGAATTTCTTTTGTCTAATAAAAACAATAATGTTCTGTGACCTTGTAACTAATGAAGAATAAGGGCAGGCAATGGAGCTGGTAAAGGCATCCTTCTTTATGCTCCAACTCTAACATTTATAGAGTATGATTCATGCCCCTTTATCATCATCATACACTCTCTGTCTTATGACTGTATCTTCCACTAGATGGTAATGTTCTCAAGGGAATGAATCTTGTTTCAACCAACTTTATATTAATGTTGCTAAATCATTCTGATTTGTCAATACTTGCCTGATACACAAATATTACATTAAGGGAAGATGAGAAAATAAGGAAGGAAGGAAAAGGAAGGTAGGAAAGAAGGAAGGGAGGGGGGAGGGAGGGGAATTACCAAACAATAGGAAACATAGCAATGAGGTAGACATTTAAAAACTTGGATTCCAGATTTCATCCCAAAAATTACTGGTATAGTGCTTGTAGGAAGGTCAGTCACTTCCTTCTCATGTTTCTGTAAGATGAGAGAGTTCAACTCTCTGAGATGCCTTTGATCCCCAGGTCCTGTAGTCTCTATTGCTGTTTGTATCACAGGACAACCTGGGCATGCCCTTCATCAAGTGTCTGTGAACACAGGCAGAGAGAGTGCAGGAACTAGATTTTCATTCTCTAATCAAAAGGGTGTGTTGTGTGTGTGTGTGTGTGTGTGTGTGTGTGTGTGTGTGTGTGTGTAGGGGGTTAATTAAAATTTTAGCAATCAGTTCATAGTTATCGATGTAATCAGATGCACCATTCATTGCTTGGATTCTTCCATACCACATCAAGTCATTATTTCTATGCTTGATCCATAATTTATTTATTTGTACTTATTCAAGGTTATTCTATTTGGGATTTTATCTCATGTTTAAGAGTGTTTTCCCTCTCCAAAATGAGGCTTCACTTTGACAACAAGAGGAAAACGTAAGCGGTTTTGAGCAGGGCAGTAATTTAAGGAAGCAATCATTTTACATACATGGCATATACGGTGGCTTATTAAGAATTTCATCACGGCAGCCACTGACAGATCCATCCACAAAGTTTGATGGCTCATTCTTATCCTGAAATGAATTAGCAAAACAGATTCCATGATGTCAGAGGAGACAGAGTGGCCTTGGCTCAGGAGAACACTGCCCTCCTAGAGACAAAAGGATCTTATTTAAACTCTCACACAGCTGGTTGCTTCATTGATTCCGTGGGAAAGGAAACTGGGATGCTGCTATGCCTCCCATCCCTCGAGACACACAAATAGAAGAGCCTTGGACACATGTCCCAGAGACATCTCAGGAAGCCCTGGTCTTATGCCCACCTGACATGCATAACAAATATCTGAACAGGCCTGTGAGGCCATTCCCTCGGATGACTCCCTACCAGCACTGTGGTGAGCATCTATTTCACCTCAGATTCAGGCCTTCTTGCCCCTAGGTCTGCTGTATCGCAGATGGTCTCTCAGGCTCCCTTACTGTTGGCTTCTGGGGAGGTTTGGCCAATGGGAGGCAGTGGCAAGAGATTAGAGGATGGGAGCTAAGAAAAGACAGGATATTTGTGCCTTTTCATCTGGCATCGTCTCTAGTGGTGGCATGTCTCCCCATTAGTCTCCAACGTCCTCTACCCAATATGTGCCTGGGCAGACCTACAATTCCCTCTGCTCCTCTTGGTGGTCCCAGTACCTTCATTCTGTACCAGCATCCCTCTTTTTCACTCCTCCACGCCTAGCTATCTACTTTGCTAGTTTCTGAATTGCCTCCTCATGCTTGTACTTCTAGCACTTCCAAAGAAAACACGCTAAGGATGTACTTACGATCCACAGTCCATCAAACTTCAAGCTCTTTGGGCTTGTGTAGAGCTTTTTTATTTCCTCCTTCCACCAAGCAGCTGTGCTGTTACGCAGGAAATCAGGATAAGCGATGTGGACTTTGTACAGCTGGAAGAGTAACACAGATTCTCACACTGGGTCTCAGCCTGTTCAGGAAGGGGCGTGTGTGGACTAGGAAGGGGAGGTAAACAGGTGCTTGTGCAAAGTACTGTCCCCCACCCCCGCCACCACTGTGAGACCTAACCCACTTTTGCTGCTGCTTCACAGAATTTACTGTGGACACCAAGAGATCAGAGTAGGCTTTAGAGCTGCAGATGGTTTTGCTACATTGGTCAAATGAAGGAGACCAATCATCCAGGGAAAAGTGAGCTACAGAGTGAGCTACAAGCTGATGTGACATCAAGTGCTGAGATGAAAGACATTACTCCTTTTAACTGGTTTACATGTGGACAATTCATTGAAACTCGAATACTATGTGGCTGTAAAAAAAGGAGGATCTCTTACCATTTGCAACAGCATGGATGGACCTGGAGATTATTATTTTAAGCAAAATAAGCCAGTTAAAGAAAGACAAGTATCACCTCGAATCTTGTTGCCATAAGCCAAAAAACTGGGGCCCAAAAAAGGAATTAAAGGAGACAAACAAAGGAGGATAATACATAAGATCTATTGATTCATTTAAATATGACGGCTGATTAAGCATCATAGGCCAAAGATGAGTACACATCTTGGGTATGGGTGACAGGGAGACATAGATTTCAGAGCCATTCTCAAAGGTATTATTTATGGGTGTTAAATGACTAGCTGGCATACATAAGGGGTGGAATGCCAGAATATTTCCAGGCAATAAAAACATAACTCACTGATAGAGGATTAGACCTTTGACCTTGGTCTCATGAATGTTTGTTAAGTAATCAGTATCACACAGATTTCTACTCGTTCATAATTTATAAATTACCCAATACATTTTGCTAAGATTTATGAAGGGCCTCTTTCAATCAAAACATTGTGAGGCTGATTAATTACAGGCATCTCCTCCCAATTCTTACCTCTCCCCAGACAATGTCACTGCTGTTAGGCCATTTGATGAATACATTGTTTTCCTGCCCTGTGGTGAATGGGAGATAGTTGGTCTCGTTGCGAGAAATGCCTGGATTCTGAATAAAAGGGTTTAAAACAGAAAACATGAGAAAAATATTTCCAAGAAAAATGATCTCCAAAATGTTAACAATTCGTGGTACAGAAAGAAATGGTAAACTTCAAAATAGACAAACAAACAAAAATACAACCCAGGTTAATTTGCCTATGTCTATTGGATAGTTGAGAGTAAAAGAATATATTGATGTTTCTCTATAAAATTCCCAAGGGGGAAAAAAAAGCATGCTAATGTTTGAAAAAAAATTCCTGGAGAGAAACTAGGTTAACAAGACATTACCCTTGCATAGAGAAAGGTAATTTACTGTATTTCAACAGTCACAGCAATAATCCCTAAAAATGTGAAACTTCTTTCTTCTATTCTGTGGCCAGGCTGTCCATGTAAAGTGGCCTTCCCATTAACCTCATCCTTTACCTGCCCCAATTACTTTCTATAATAGTATTCTATTTCACAACTGTCATATGAATCATTACTGCCTAAAATTATATTTTTAATGTTTATTAATTGGTTGTATTCCTCCAATCCTATATAATATAAGCCTAATATGCAAATCAACTGAACAGTGGAACAACCAGTCACTATGATGTGCACTGACCACCAGGGGGCATAAGCTCAACACAGGAGCTACCCCCAGCCTGCAGGCCCCAAGCCAGCCAAGGTGAGTGCCAGGGGAGGGCCACCCCCATCATCCCACTGGTCACCCCGCAGATTGGCCCTGATCGCCAGCCAGGCCTATGAATGAATGAATTTCATGCATTGGGCCTCTAGTCCTATCTAATAATAGACAAACATGGTAATTGACCAGACCTCCTCTACGCTTCCTATTGGCTAATCAGCAGGATATGCAAATTAACTGCCAATCAAGATGGTGGCCGGCAGCCACACAGCTGAAGCAAACAGGAGGTTTGCTTGCTCCAGTGAGGAGGAAGCCAAGGTTCCCCGCCTGCCGCAGCCAAGCTCTGAGCTCCGGAAGCAACAATGTTTCAATTATAGAAGCTAAACAAACCCCAGATACCTGTTTTCAGCCGGCCACGGCCTCAGAGCTGAGAGCGCCAGTGATGGCAACAGAGTTTCAATTATAGAAGCCAAACAAACTCCAGATACCTGCTTTCAGCTGGCCATGGCCTCAGAGCTGGGAATGCCAGTGACAGCAATAGAGTTTCAATTATAGAAGGCAAAAAAATCCCAGAATAAAGAAAAAAAGGAGAGTCTGGGGGCTTCAGTCGCAGGCCAGCCTGAAAACGGCTCTCATCCCCTCACCCAGACTGGCCAAGCACCCCC
>NW_006300374.1:82169-116909 GCF_000327345.1 Myotis davidii
CCTCAGCAGCGCTAAGGATGTCCGACTGCAGTTTAGGCCTGCTCCCTGCTGGCAAGTGGACATCCCCCGAGGGCTGCCGGGCTGCCAGAGGAATGTCTGATTGCCATCTTGGGCCCAATACCCCAGGGAGCAGGCCTAAGCCAGCAAGTGGTCATCCCCCGAGGGGTCCCAGACTGTGAGAGGGCACAGGCCAGGCTGAGGGACTCCCTCTCCCCGAGTACACAAATTTTTGTGCACCGGGCCTCTAGTATTATATAATCTCTGTAAGGACATTGTCTTCTTAATGAATTTAGATTGCAAGCACACACACACACACACACACACCTTTTATAATGGTAATTTTCAAAGACCCAAGGCTTAACAAATACTTGAATGAATGAATGAACCAACAAACAAAAGTCAGCAAAGAATGCTCTAATTTTTAGAAGCTATAAGAGAGGACCATTTGTAGGTAACTACTTCTGTATTTAATCAAGATATAACTTCCAATGTGAAATAATAAATTGGTCCTCTGGACCTTCATTAGGTTGTTTGTGAATTTAATTAGGAAGAAATAAGTCCCCTTAGCCTCACCATTGCTGGGCAATGACAAAACAGGTTTTTGAAAACCCCACAGTAAAGACAAGACTAAAATACAGATATTCTAAGGCACAGCCTGAAATAGAGAGACTTTTTTTTATTGTTGCTATATTCAGTGTTTTAGCCCACAGTTCTTCTAATTCTGTCAAGAGAACAGTAACAATAAATTATACTCAGTCATTAAAAATAAAGATTGTAAAGCATCATCTTTTAAAAAACCTTGTTATTGTTTTTTCCTCCTTCATTTGCTTTTTCAAACTTAAAAAAGTAATTATAGATCCACAAGAAGTGGCAAAAATGTACAGGGAATTGTCCTATACTCTTCATCTCATTTCCTTCAATGGTGCTATTTTTAAAACATGAACACAAAAAATGAGATTTAATATTTGCAAGTACCTACCAGAACAAGGACAAATCTTGTGCCATTTTTCTTCATTCGCTCCATCAGCAGACTAAGGTTTTGAAAGCTCGTGCTGAGGGTAAAGTCCAGCTTCCGGTCCATGTAATCGATGTCTACATGCTGAACATCCTAGAGGAAGGGCAAGCAAGGTTTTGGGGGGTCCTGCAACAATAACCTCAGGGCATACACACTGCTCTGCCAGATTCCAGGTCTGCTGCTTGTAGACCCCAGTCCAGGTCCCTCCAAATTTACCTCATTACTCCACTAGACCCACTTGTCAATTCTGCTGATTAAATTTGCTATCTGATTCTTGCATACAGATCACCTATTCCCATTCCTTCTGCTTCTGCCTCTCCCACACACACACACATTGAAATTCTCTCCCCTTTCCTTCCCTCAGTTCATGTCTTTTCCACTCTTCAAATCTCAAACATTGGTAAGCCTATCAAAAGAAAAGTGCTAGTTAAATGTTCAAGGGTAAAAAGCAGACTCCCCTGAGAAACAAGATTGTATACCTGTTTTCCTTTTTCCCTCCAGTAAACCTGATTAAATTTATTCACATTTAAGAACTACATTATTTTATAGCATTCTAAAATGTATATACTATTTCCACCATCTCCAATTGTCTAGATGGACTTTGAGATGAAAATCTTTCCTTCTCTTTTCTCAATACAATGCCAACCAACCTATGTTTCTGCACATGAAATGTACCCAATTCAAGATTGTTGAATGATGGCTATGTGGTTAATATTCAGTTGAAACAAGAGATGTTTCTCTTTAGCTTAAAGGTGGTAATCACCTGTATTGTCTTAAGACTCTAGGTCAGTGGTTCTCAACCTGTGGGTCTCCACCCTTTGGAAAACACATATATAATTACATATTGTTTTTGTGATTAATCACTATGCTTTAATTATGTTCAATTTGTAACAATGAAAATATATTCTGCATATCAGATATTTACATTATGATTCATAACAGTAGCAAAATTATAGTTATGAAGTAGCAACGAAAATAATTTTATGGTTGGGGGGTCACCACAACATGAGGAACGGTATTAAAGGGTTGTGGCATTAGGAAGGTTGAGAACCACTGCTCTAGGTAAAACTTGTTTGAGGGAGCAGTGACTTGTGCATAAGACAAAACTTAGAAAAGAATGAACCAACATATTATTAACATTGGTTGCATTGGCAAGATAAATCTATGGAATTTTTTCATCTCTTCATTTTCCTATCTTTTCTAATTTATATTTAGGAATATCTAGCATAATAGTATTTGAAAAGAAAAAATAAGTCTGGGTGAATGTTTCAAATTATCTTTGATGAGGACATTGCAATAATTTATTCTCATCTTCTAATAATTAATTGTCCTCCACATCTCAGGAGGTGAGTTAAAAGCAGAGAAAGAAAATATGTGATGAGAATTTGACAATTATAAGAGATAATGAGCATGCTATGTGTGGAATTCTGTTTGATGATAGTAATTGACTGCACTTCTAGGGTCTATGTTTCATTGTGGGAAATGCATATATGAGTATTTGTATTTAAGTCAAAGTGAAGGCTTGAATTTATCTCCTTTTTTTCATATTGTCACTTTACATCTACCCTCTCCAAAAATAATCACAGTATAGTCTCCTAAAATTGTCATAATCTTGATATGATTCTCTCTTAGAAGTCTCCAAAGTCATGGCTTATGACTAATCATGGTTATTCTAGGATATTTCTGGCAAGAGGTAATAAGTAACAATATCCTCTACTAACTTCTGATGAATGTATGCCCTCAATTTTGAACTCTTGATTTAAAAAGGGTACTGTGACTTAAATTTAAAAAGCAATGTTTCCACATAAGATTAGCTCCATAGCTCTATTTTCTTTGTACTGAAGTAGTCATCAGTAATGTCTATGAAGATGTTTTCAATTTATAATTAGCCATAAGCCCCCATAACTAATTAAACCACAGGTAGGGTGAAGGTTTCATACATAGGGAATATTGGCTTCCACCATTTCATCATACAAATTGGAGATTTCAGTATCATTCTGGTATCCATAGCGACTCAGCTGGAATCCCAAGGCCCAGTATGAAACCATTGCTGGCCGACCAATCAACTAGAATAAAAAAGAAAAACGGATCCAAGTAGATTCTTAGGGTAAAAAAAAGATAGTTAGCTTATGCTTGAAACAACTTCAGCACTTCTACTTACTGCCTGTCTGATCTAAGAGGTCTCATAAATGTGGAACAATCATGGAGATGCAGAATGATAGAAAGTCTCTCTATATCCTAGAGCTTCCACTCTAAGAAACCTGAAAATTCAGTGGTTATTACTGATTAGAGATTCTTAGAAAGGTTTTATAGCAAATAATTAAGAGACATATGGGATATCAATATCCTTTAACACTAAAACCCTACTCTCATAAAAAATAGTGATAATGTAGTAGGAATACTCAAGGACCATCCTATATAATAAAAACGTAGTATGCAAATTGTCCCCTCGACCAGGAGTTGTCTGGGAGTTCAACCAGGGGTGGGGCTAGCAAGGGGAAGGGATTGAGGCCCCAGCCATCATCGGTGGTGGCAGCAGCAGGCAGCCGGGAATGGAGGGGGGAGAGAAGAGGAGTACCCAGCTGGCAGCCAGCAGCTGCTACAGACCCTACCAGTGCACAAATTTCATGCACTAGGCCTCTAGTAAAAAGTAAAATTGGCCTTTCTCAGTGCTAAGAATGTGCAATATCCAATAAGCCTTGGATGGTTAATTAATGAATACAATGAATTCTGACCTCAGTGTATTGCTGGGTTACAAGCTCGGGAGTTGGCCCCAAAACTACATAAAAGTCCAAAATCCCTCCTGTGGTGCGATATGTCAGGGCAGGAGTAGGCTGCAATGTCACATCTGTTAAAAAAAACAAACACACACACACACACACACACACACACACATATAGACAAACATGAGGAGCATCTTGAGAACTATAAATTACCCAGACAGGGACTCTGCCCTAATATTTGCTATTTTCACTCTCTTCTTTTAGTGCCCACCTCCTCTGGAAAGTCTTCTTTCATACTGTGGAATCAGAGATGGATTTTCAGGTACCCCAAACACAATTTCAATCTTAACCTTTTATAATGTTCTGCGAAAGGGAATTAAAATGGCAAAGTCAAACAAGGTCATACCAAAGTAGGGACCATGTTTAGTCAAAATTTTACTCCCAATACCTGGCCTAGAGATTTTAATAAATCATGGATAAATGAATAAATAAAAGGTCGGGTTATGTGCCCCATTTCCCTGGCCATTGAACTTTCTTATTTCTATTAATATTCCAGATTCTGATAAAGTGGCTGCAGGAAAACTGTCTTTATCTTACCCATGGCATTACTGTTTAGCAGAAGCACTCCATGGGCATTGCCATCCTCCTCCAGTCCCATGTAGTAGGGGTGGACACCATAGGAATTCTTCTTGTACTGGGAGAGTCACGGGGGGAGTAGATGAGTAACAAAAAGAGAAAATCCAAGAAATTCTGTCCTCCTCATAACCCAAACAGCCAACTCCTAGTCAACACTGAAGATTTAGCACAATGTCATGTCCTTTATGAAAAATTGTTTGACCCTTCCTTCCACCACATACACACACACACACACACACACACGAGTGGGGCAAAAGTAGATTTACAGTTGTGAGAATGTAAACACAGCACAGTTTACACTTGTGTTATTATTTGTTAATTATTTTATTATCTTACATATAACCCACCTATAAACCTACTTTTACCCACCCTATATTTATTTTCTAAAAGATTAAAAGACATTTAGGGACAGAAGGACATTACATAACATGTGGCCTATTTCATTTGAGAGCAGACTTTATCAATATAAGCTGAAGTTCATGAATAGGGTACATATGTGGATTAAAATAATTTTACACAGAGAGCAACTGATGGATAATCTTATTCTTCTGTACTTACCCCTGGTGGCTCATCTCGAGAAAATATTCCCCATGTGTTCCAGCTAATGTTTCTTCTAAAAGTTGTGTGCTCAGTTTCTCCGAAGCCATAGATGTTCTCAGAGGGGAGGCGAGTAGAAATGGAAAGGAACATGTCATTGAAGGTGAAGCCTGGGAGCTGAGAATCCCAACTGCAACACAGAGGCATACCTTTGAGCAAAGCTGATCACAGGCCGGAGCAAACAGAGGATACAGTTCAGATGTCTAGCTGATTCAGAAGCCTCCTGAATGGCTGCACACCTGGATCCAGGTTCAGTTACTGTGAGATGACCCAGGTCATAAGAATGTCCATGACTCGCTACCACAGCTCTGTGTTTGCGTTTTTATTCTGTGGATTGCAAGACTAGCAACTCCTTTTCTGATTAATTGGCCCTTAAGAGTGTCACTCATCTCTTTATTTCTAGATCTCATTGCCTGGTACATCAGCCTGAATCAATGAATAAGGTCTGAGCAAGTTTTCCAATAGAAAAGTGTGAAACTCAGAATGACTTTTCTGGATTGGCCAAAGAACTTCTTACCAAAGAAGCCAACAGACAGAAAGTCAGACCAGCCGGAACCGGTTTGGCTCAGTGGATAGAGCGTCGGCCTGAGGACTGAAAGGTCCCGGGTTCGATTCCGGTCAAGGGCATGTACCTGGGTTGCGGGCACTTCCCCAATGGGGGATGTGCAGGAGGCAGCTGATCGATGTTTCTAACTCTCTATCTCTCTCCCTTCCTCTCTGTAAAAAATCAATAAAATATATATTTTAAAAAAAAGAAAGAAAGTCAGACCATAGTCAAAGAGAGCCGAAGGCTGTCCGCATGTGCACGTACAGGTGACAGTTTCTAATAGGATGAGGGGCTTCAGCCCCAGGCAAATCCAGACCTGAGGATCATGCCATTCAGCAGCAGGTCAGGGATGAGAGGTGGCAATTCCTTTCATGCTTAACATTGTGAAAAGGCTTTAAGTCTATAGTGTCAATAGCAGCAAAGACTGCAAGACACCATTTCTCTCTCCTTACTACCCCTTACCCCTCTCTCCTGGCTCTTCTGTTATTATTTCTTAATGAGGCATATAGAGTTTTCTGTTCTATTTAACCAGAACAATGAGTAAAATATGTATTTTTCTTTTTCTGAAATCAAGCAACACTTAGTATTTTTAAGTCTTTGATTGCTTAATTGTTCTTGTTGAGCTAATGACTAATAAGAAATGAAATCCCCATTGAAGTGTGTGTGTGGGGGGGATAGATATCCTCTTTGTTTAAAAAACAAACATACACGTAGAGTGTTGAAGGTTAATATTTCACTTGCATTCATTAGAACCACTGCAATTAGATCTAGAACCACTCTAATTAGAATCAAATAAGTGGTGCTTACATCACAGTGCTGGAGTTCTTTCGTTGAATCTGGATCCCGAAAGGATTGTTTTGAATCCTGACATCATACAGACGGTTTTCAGGTGAGCCAACAGGAGAGGAAGGGATGTTCAGAGGCACTGGGACCTCGTACCTTTTATTAGTGGGATCATAGATCTGACAGTGAGAAAGAAGGAGACTTTCTGATGGAATCTCAAACCTAAAACCTCTCATACCAGCTCAAAATTCAGTTCCCATCAGGAAGCATCAAATATCCCAAAGCAAATAGATGTGAGGCCTACCCATCCACTATGCCCAACACATCCTGAACTGGAAAAAAAAAACCCACCCTCAACAATACCCATCAAAGCCAGGGAGGGCACTACCTCTAAGGAATTTGTAATTTAAGGGTGTAGAATCTCATAGACAGAACGTGTGCATGTGTGTTTATGAGTGCGGTATGTGAACAGTATGTACACATAATTGTATAAGACTATGTGTTAGCATGTGTACATATGTTAGAAATTAGAGAACTGAGTTTTCATATGAACTATGAGATCTTCTTACTAGTTGAGCTTCCAGTTGCTGCTCAGTTTTTTCTCCAGAATTTGGGGCCCTACCCCAGACTTTCTGAATCAGAATCTTCATTTTCAGAAGGTCCCTGGGGTGATTCACCCAACAGTGAAATGTGAAAAGCAATGTCTAGAGTGAACTGTCCAAGGTGGTACTCACTAGCCATGTGTGGCCATTAAGCCTTGAAATGTCTTAGTCTTAGCTGAAACTCACTACAAATGCAAAATACACACCAGAATTTGAAGATTTAATCTGACCATAATCTAAAGTATCTCAATACGTAATTGTATTTTGATTACATGATGAACTGATAACATTTGAGCAACTTGGTAAAATAAAATGCTATTAAAATCCATTTCACCTAATTTTTTCAATACATTTTTTAAAATATGGTTATCAGAAAACGTATGTGGCTCACATCATATTTCTTTTTTAGCAGAGAGGTGGTTCTCAAAGTGTGGCCTCTTAATTTGCAGCAGGAGCATCACTTGGGAATTCATTAGAAATGCAAATTCTTGGAAACCCTGGGCAGGAGCCCCAGCAATGTCTTTTAACAAGAGCTACAAGTGATTCTGATGCATATTAAGTTGAAGTATCAACTGCTAGAGAAATAATTGTAATGTTGGAAATGAGTCAATGCCACCCATATGAGTTTACCAAAAAGCAGACACATTGTTCTCAGGGCTAATGTGTCTCAGTAATCCTTTGAGGATCTTTCTGACTGACAGAACCCTTCACTATGGGACATGGACAACCCCGGTGGATCTAAGGCCACACCCAACTCTACTATCTCCTGACTTTCCGGCCTTTACCTTTCTGGGCTTCAGCATCCTCAACTCTAAAATGAGGGATTTGGACTAAAATATGTTTTGGTAATTTCCAGACCACAAGAACTCTGTGCTGACGACCGGAATCTGCAACAGGGGCATTACCTTGAACTGCAGCATGCTTTCTGTGTGGTAGATCACGCTGATCCTAAGGGAGCTGATCTCTGCAGAGAGAGGGTGAGAGGTGGTGGCTGCTGCTGCAGGTGTACGTCGTGTGCTCCGTAGTGATGGTGCTGCTGCTCGAGCTGACTCAGGGGCTGTCAGGTGGGTAAGGTCTGTGGTGATGCCAGTGGGCGAGTACTGAATATTACTGGGAGCATACTTAGGGATGGTGTCATAGAAACAGGTGGGCACACCAGGAACATCTGTGTTCTGCAATGAGAGGATGAATTCTCAGTCAGCCTCCAACACCACACTCTGATTTCTAAAAAATGTTGGTTAACACAGACTAAGTCTCTGACACTATGCCCATTATTATGTGTTCAATTATGTTCCCCCAAAAAGATGTTAAGTCCTAACACCTGGCACCTTATTTGGATATAGGATCTTTGCAGATGACCTAGTTAAATGAGATCATTAGGGTGGGTCTAATCCAATATTAACTGGTGTCCTTATTAAATAGGGAAATTTGGACACAGAGATATATATGTGCCCGGAGAAAGAACACCATGTAAAGAGGAAGGCAAAAATTGAGGTGACATTTTTACAAACCAAGGAACACCAATGATTGCCAGGAAACCGCCAGAAGTTAGGAGAGAGACATGGGACCAATTGTCCCTCACAGCCCTCGAAAGGAACCAAACCTGCGAACACCTTGATTTTGAACTACTGCTCTCAAAACAGTGAAATAATATAAGGTGTCCCAAAAAATACATACACACTTTGAATAATTATTCATTCCAATGTTTCTTTCTTTTCAGATTTAACCCATTGGAATGAATAATTATTCAAAGAAGTGTGCATACATTTTGGGGGGACATCTTTATGTTTGTAACAGGTGAGTAGTGAAGGGTCAGCAGGTAGCTTATCTGGAGACTGGAATCCTAAGGCAGGGTTCTGCTCCCAATGCCCCCAAACTATACCACTTTGCCATGGGATAGTTGCCCCCATTGTGACATTAGGAAATCGTTTATTTTCTCTTTCTCTGGCTTTCATTCTCTCTGTTTTTCAAATGGAGGGTAAGACTCATACCTTACCTTCCTGCCTGAACTCTAATTGATGAAAAAAAATCACTTAAAATACTCAATGCACAATGTATTGTTGCTATGTTAAAAATAAAAGTGGGTTTAAAATAAGGAGATTAGAGAAAAGAGGGAGCCAGGGCAGCAATGAGTTTCTTCTCATTCAGGATATCTGAGGAAAACACTGATTGCCTGCCACTCAGCGTTGACAAAATGGTGCATCTGTTGGCACAGTATTGTTTTCTTTCTGAAGAATGATTCCCATTCAACCCAACAGTGTTTGGAAAATGTTTCTTGGTGCCTAATCACTCCTGGGCCAGTTTTTACAACTTCCTGCTCACTGTGGTAATCTGCTCCTCATCCTTACCTCCCAAAGGCACCCCCGCTGCTTGCACTTCTCCTCAGAGGGAGTGGGCTCCTCAGGGTAGCAGTTGAACTTCTCTTGGTTACTGACCAAAAGAGTCCACCTCATGGAGAATTCTTGTCCCAGTACCAGTCCCTCGAGATCAGTGATTTTCACCACCTGAGGAACGAGAAAGAAGGCCACAGTGACAAATGAGGAGAAATAGAGACACCTGGATAATGTCCTTCCCTGATGGTTGGGAAGTAAAGCATGGGGGAGCTAGCCTTTTATCCAATCCCACTTTGCCTTGGGATGGCCTTCGTCCAATACAACCCTGCCATGTGACATCCTTCATCTAATGTCATTTTACCTTAAGATAGCCTTCATCCAATACCACTTTGTTGGGGGATAGTTGGAATATTATTGTTCCTCCTCTGGGACTTTTGACCTCCTTGCCAGGAAAATGCACTTGGCTCATTCCCGATGCTTCTCACCTCAAATCATTATAGTATACTGAATGGGAAAGGCTTCCATCATGTTAAGGAGTACTAATCACTGGGAGTGCTGTCATTGTTGGGCAATTGCCTTCTGGGAGTGATGCCTATACATTTTAATAATGGTGACAATTATAACAATTGCTAAGTTTTATTGAGTATGTATGTGTACCAGGCACTGTGATACTACTTTATATGCATTCCCTCTATTAATGCTATAAAGCAATCTTATGCTGCAAAAAATATGGTTCTCTCCATTTCACAGAACAGAAAACTGATGTTCATAGAGGTTAAATGCTTTGCCCAAGATCTCATAGCTAAGGGCTGGTAGAGCTAGGATTGGAATCCCATTCAGCCTAACTCTAGAACCCAAGCTCCTATCTTTGGGTATATGTGTTGCCTAAATGGAAGGAGGCCTCCCTACAAAATAGGGAATTCCCCAGCACTTGAAATACTCAACTAATAATTGGGATCTTTTGTCTGAGATTATCATGTAAGGGACTCA
Source organism: Myotis davidii (assembly GCF_000327345.1). NCBI lineage: Eukaryota > Metazoa > Chordata > Mammalia > Chiroptera > Vespertilionidae > Myotis > Myotis davidii. The sequence continues at coordinate 92,396 of NW_006300374.1, forward strand.
TTCAAAAAGGACAAAACCACCCAGACGGCTTGGTTCAATAGTTGAACCTATGAACCAGGAGGTCATGGTTCAATTCCTGGTGCCCAATCCCCAATGTGGGGCATGGAGGAGGCAGCCAATTCAATGTTTTTATCTTTCTTTCTCCTTTCCTCTCTGAAATCAATAAAAATATATTTTTAAAAATAAGGATAAAACTGATTACCCCTGCTGTTTTATTCAACTCTCATTTTCTATAATGATATAAAAATTGCTTAAAACACTAAGGAAAGTATCAGCTGTGTCTCAAAAGGGGTCTTTAACTCAATGAGAGGGTGAATGTGTAAATACCTTCTAGAACAAGGCCAATGTATCAAATAATATAGTTTGAATAATAATGTATGGAACTGCATCACATGTGGGATCAGAATGTCTAGTTTTAAATTTGCCCAGAGAACTGCCTTCTTCCAGGTCCCACTGAAAGAACTGCCTTTTTCAAAGTTCAGGGGTTCATGTTTAGCAAGCATGTTTATCCGTCTGTATCCTCCCTAGGGTGTGGTCGATTTCCCAGCATGCCAGTGTCTCTGTGCCCCTCCAAACTCAATAGAGCGAGAGAGAGCTGGTTGTCAGAATCTCAGGGCTGTCAGCTTCCAGCAAAGGCCCTGCAGGATGGCAGGATGGAACAATTGCCCACCTTCGTTGATGCATTGTAGCTAACGTTTAAAATGTCAATATCATTAAGGACAAAATTAGTAGGTTCTTTGTCCATTCCCAAGATTGTGATATCTGTAAATGTGAGGTTGTCGGAATCCATATAATTATTTGTAATCTTTGCTTGTAGATGGTTCTGGAAAAAAAAAAAGTCAGTTTAGAGACCAAGTATATCACATTCTAACTGTGCCCAATGCCACTCAACATCTTTCTTTCTATGATCTAAATTATATCCTTTATCTCTGAGGTTCTAGAAAGTGTCTGATGATCTTCCCCAGGAAATATGTTAACCCAGACATTTAACAGTCTTAAGTCTTAGTGTAATATTTTATGCTTGCTTTGGTTCTCTGGTTATTTATTGATTCCATTATTCAGAAAATATGTTCCTGACATCATGGAATTTTCAAGCAGATGTGATGGGTACCAACAAAGAAAACAAAAAGACAGAAGCCCACAAGAGAAACTTTAACACACAAAGGATACACACAAAATGGTGCCCACATAATTTTTTTTTTTGTATTCCAATTATAATACTGATGAGAGGTTAATTGCATAAATGCTTACTATGTGTCAGGCACTGTAATAAGCATTTTACATGTATTATCTCATTGAAGTCTCACAGCAAACTATGAGGTTGAAGCTCTAATTATCTCAACTTTTTCAGAGGAAGAGAGTGAAGCCCAGAGAAATTAGATATCTTATTCAGGGAACCACAGTTCAAAAGTGACACAGTTGAGCTATGACAAAGAAAGTGGAACTGAAGACTAAGGGGAAAAAAGGAACACTTTGATGTTTAGAAAGACTAGGCATCCCACAAATATGCCCCACTGATTTCTGCAAAGGTGCAAAAGCAACACAGTGGAGAAAGAATAGCCTTTCAACAGATGGTGCTGGGACAACTGGATGTACATAGGCAAAAAGTTGAACCTCAACCTAAATGTCACATCTAATATAAAAATTATATATATATATATAATTTATATATAAAAAAAGTTTAGGAGATAATATTCAATATCTAGGACTAGGAAGGGTTCTTATATTAGACACCAAAAAGCATGATCCACAAAAGAACAAAAAGATAAATTAGGCCCATCAAAATAAAAAATGTTTGCTCTGTGAAAGACTTTGAGGATGAAAAGAGGTATCTACAGACTGAAAGAAAATATTTACAAACCATAAATCAAACAAAGGACTGGTTTCTAGAATATATTTTTTAAAAAACACTCAAAACTGAATAGAAAAATAAGGCAAATAATCTAATTAGAAAATGGGCAAAATAAATAGGTAGACATTTCACCTAAGGGAATATACAAACAGGCACAAAAAAAGTCAACATCTTTAGACATCAGAGAAATACCAATCAAAACCACAATGAGATATCACTACCCTCTCATCAGAATGAAATCATAACATCAAATGCTTGTTATGATGCGTAGAAACTGGGTGATGTATACACTGCTGCTAGAAATCTAAAATGGTTCAACCACTTTGAAAAACAGTTTGGCAGTTTCTTATAAAACTAAACATGCACTTATTGTAGAACCAAGCAATTGTACTCTTAGGCATTTATCTCAGAGAAACAAGAACCTGTGTTCACAAGCTGTCCATAATGTGCATAGCAGCTTTATTCATTTGTAACTGCGCCTGATGGAGATAGCCCAGATGCTCTATACTAAGTGAATGGTTAAATAAAAGCTGGGTATCTTGGAATACTACTCAGCAATGAAAGGGACTATGGATACACCACAACTTGAATGAATTTTGAGGGAATTATGCTGAGTGGGAAAAAAACAGTCTCCAATGCTACCTGCTGTATGATTCCATTTACATAACATTCTTGAATGGACAAAATTATTCAAATGGTGGACAGAATAGTGGTTGCCAGGGGCTAACAAAGGGGGAGGGGAGGAGGCAAGTAGGTGTAGCTATAAAAGGACCATAGGCAGGATCCTGTAGTGATGGAAATGTTCTGTGTCTTGACAGCATCAATATCAATATCCTTATTGTAAAATTGTACTATTTTATAAGATGCTCCCATTAGGGGAAACTGCGTAAAGAGTAAAACAGATCTCTATTATTTCTTACAACTACATGGGGTACTATAATTATCTCAAAATGAAAAGTATAATTGAAAAAAACAGCAACAGTAGAAACATAAAAGGAAGGAAATAAGGGAGAGAGATTCCCATAAAAGAAATCTCTGCCCATGCATAATCAGCCATCTAAGAAAACCAGATTAGATTTCTCCCATCCACTGCTAGCCTAACTCCTTTCTTCCTCTCAGACCCTTTGGGAAATAGAGACAATGTGGGAGTGCTATTCTGTGTCTCCCAATCTCTCAAAAGCACCAATTCATACCTGTGTCCAAGGCCAAGTTTAGAGGTTGGGAAGCAAGGTCATTATGGAGGAACTTCAAAATTGCAGTGCACCACTCACCACCTCCCACCCATAGCCCACATACCACACACACTTGTACAACCCACCCCCACCCCCAAATAAGGCATATCTTGGAAGCCAGGACTCATCGTATAAAACTCAGAGGCAATGCATTTTTTCCAGAAACACACACACACACACACACACACACACACACGCAAACTAGTTCTTCACTGAACTAATGCCGAATTCTTACACCTTATATATCCTTTCTGAGACCATTGGAGTCAAGCACTGTCCCTATTCCACACAACTACTCTTCTATAGCAAATCAAAGCAGTCACAGCAAAGAACATATACTGTATGTTCCTCAGAAACAGTACTTACTGAGGTGACAGAAAACTCATACAGAGTATAATTCTTTTCCGTTACAGCATCTGAAAGAGAAGGACAGAGGGTCCTCATCACATAGAAAGTAAAGGCGTTTCTCTCAGTGGGAATACCTTTGCCATCTGATTCTGCTTAGCCACGTTTTACCCATTTTTGTCAAATCTCCACAAAGGTTTCCTGGCCACTTCAACCCACAGTAACTGCTTCATCCTCCGAACTCCCATGGCCTCTATGAGATACTGTTTTGCTGGCATTTACAACATTTTGACTTGCATTAAAAGTACCCACATATACAATGTATCTATCCTGCTGCACCGGGAGTTCCTCAAGTGCAATGTCAATGTCTTATTCATCTTTATGTCCCCTCCATGCAATGCAATCATAAATAGCCAATAAATAGTAACAAATGCTAATTCTGTGCAGGGAAGGATTTTTATATCATCACAGATCATAAGCTTGTGTGAGGTACTTATATGAAAATCCTACAGTGGAAAAAACACACTACACAGATAAGATACTCCCTTCAATAGTAACCAAAGAAGTATTTTGCAAATCTATGAGCAAAAAGTATAATTTGGTATTAATAATGATACCCAGAGGAAAGAATAATTAAACTAAATCCAATAATGTCTGTTGCTTTGGTATAGTCAGTAACATACAACTTGCTCATCTGAAGTCTATTTTAATTGCATTGTGCTTGGCCAACCAAATCTCAGAATAAGTTGATTTTTAAGCTATAGAAATAAGCATCAATGATAACAGAGTGAGCACTGTATTGGGCAGCTTGCAATGACTAATCTCACTGAGCACTGCAGTGGTGGTGCCATAAGGAGGTCTACCTGCAGATATACCATCATCCCAGTACAGCTCTCCCTTTGCTTCTCTCTTGTAGTCCAAGGCAATAATGAGTCCCAGGGAGTTCTTCCGACTACAAAAGAGCAAGTCTCAGTTTCAGAGAATGAAGAAGAGATAGAACTGTGTTAAATAAGCCCCCTTCATGCTTCACAGACAGATAATTTCAGAGTTTATCCTAGAAAGTGAGTAGATCATGACCTTGAATGGAAACACGGAAGCTGGGTGTGGGTAGACAACAGAGGTTAGTAGTGAATGAGCATGAGAAGAATAGTCAAAGGAGACAGCTCCTGGTAAAAACTGGGTTTGTGATAACATTAACAATTAGCACTAATCGCTGCTTATCATGTGCCAGGAATTCACCTAAGTGTTTTATGTACATTAAATTTTTATATTATTTCATTCAAAGCTTACAATAACTCTAAAAAACCAAACTATCATCATCCCTGGTTTACAAATGATAAGCAGAAATACAAAGAATAAGTTACCATAACAATACATCTGGTATGACGTAGAATTGGGACTTGAACCCAAAATTTCTGGCTCTTGACCTTGAAGTTATTTTGTCTTTGATCTCCTATTTGACTTGCATTCTCTTATGCCTAAGTGAACCTCCTTGAGGAAAATTTTTGACCATAAAGAAAACAATAACAACTAGTCCCTTACTTCGTTATCTTATTCAATCATGAGTCAATGAGATCATTGACAATTCTTATAATCTGATTCAATCCAGAAGTAAAAGATTGTGGAAATGCAAAGGAACAGAGGCTACTTTTACCCCCTAAATGAAGACTAAGATGCCAATTTGGGGCCAACCTTGAAAGGAAGGGAGGAAGATCACTGATTAAAGATGTCTTCCTTGAGTATATCCACTTTTAGTCCCTCTATTAACCTTTCCCTAATGCTCTGCCCCTTGGAGCATGAGAGCAGTTACACCTTAGAAAAGTGAGGAGTTTACAGCTTACCTGGCCTCTGTGGTTGTGTTTGGCTGCTGGATGGGAAATATGTAGCCCCCTCGAAGGTGAAGTCCTATCCTATCAGGGGGCAGTTGCATCTCCACCAATTGTTTCCTCCATTGGATGGCTGTTCCCTACAACAAAAGAAAACAAATCAGATAATAGGCTGTTTAGGCTAGAAGGAATCATGGAGATCTTCTACTTTTACTGTCTCATTTTAAATAAGAGAAAAACTGAGACCTCCCAAAAGGGAAGGTGACTTGTCCAAGGCATAAAGGTAGTAAGTAGATAGCAAAGCTGAGACTCCAACCCATCTTATTTCATTGTATTACACCATGCTATGATTCCACAAGCAGGCTTTAACTCTCTAGGTTATCACAGCCTAAATCCTGACAGCCGCATAGTAGCCAGGTTGACATAATGAACATTCCCATCAACCTACCCCAGTTATTCAAATTATTTCATGGTATATTGGGAAAGACCTTCCACATGGAAAAGTACCCACAATCAGCTAAATGTAAAGCCTCATACTATCATCCTACCCAAGCTCCCAACAATGCTGCTGCCTTAGAACTTCCTCTGCTAGAGGTGGGTCTCTGGGCCAAGAGGGCTACCTCACTTACTGTCTCATAGTCGTACCAGATGGCATCTGGTATGTATGCTTTCACCCGGTCCACACCCTAGGGAAACAACAACAATGAGCGACATTAGCATATCCTTTTACAGTTTGCACAACACCTCCACGTGTGGCTGCATGTGCTCCTCCGAACAATCCTGAGAAATAGTTGGGATTCTGCCATTCTACCAATGAAAATACAGATACTCAGAGAGGTCGGGCAGTTCATCCAAAAAAGATCTGTACCAGAATTTAAGTTTGTTTTGCTGGAGGTTCCTGAACTTTCTAAGAGAAGCAGAGAAAGTTCATTCATTGAGTTACTTGTGTAATCTGGCAGGTGGGAAATTTAAACAGTCAGGCACCCGGGAGAACCTTCCAGCAGCATCACTATAGCAGGACATGCCATGAGATGGTGTGGCTAAAACACCAACTCCAAGGGCCTTTTATATGAGTACATTGGTGACCTTCCATGTTTACAAACTGGTCAACATAACCCTGATACCCCCTTTCTTTCCCTGTACTTCCCCAATCACTGCTGCCCCAAATCACACTTCATATGTGGACTCTACAGTAACAACCGCCCCTTGACCAGCCTTCCTCTCTCCCTCCCTACTCCTCTCCCCACCTCTTCTCTCTTCCTAACCCCAAGAGCACATCCTCTCCGGTCAAACGGAAACACAGACAGATGGCCAGCCCCAGGCATTTAAAGTCCCTGTCAATGTCCATTAGGACACAGGCTTTGTTGTAAGCTTACAAAATGGAAATTGTTTTGCTTGGTGAGGCAGTGGGACCAAGAATTACTATTTTTCTAATTTCCAAATGTTCACAAGCTCTCATTTTATTCATATTTATATTTAAATGCAGCCAAAGATATTCAGCCTCCAGCTTATTCAGCTATAGAGCCATGAGGACTACTGTTGATATACCATCCCACTGCTTAGATTATAAACACACTTCATATAACACAGGCGTGATGAGGAGTCCAGGTCCCCATAAGAACTGCTCATGCACATCCCATGTAGCATTGTCCTGGTAGAACCTGGAAAACAGAGAAGGTAGGTGAAGCTTCCAACATAAGAGAGCAGCTCATTATATGAAAACAAGGTCCTAACAAACCTTGTTACTACTAACAAGGGAAGCGAAACTATAATCTGAAAGGATGTCTTTGCGGATAAGGAAACTCACTCGTGGACCAGGGGCCTCGCTACAGTTTCCCCCCGGGTATGAGCTCGGTAGAAGAGAGTGTAGAGATAAGGCAGCAGGGTGTAGCGGATGTTCAGATAATGCCTGGAGGAACTCAATAGCTGAGAGTCTTCACCAAAGGCAGCAGGGTCCTGGTCCTAGGAGGAAACATAAGTGATTACTAAATATTTCCATCATAGTTTAAAAGTCCTCTTTGATAAGTTTTCTCACAAGAAAATAGCAATGTTCTCCAACTTGAAGATGTGGAAGCATTTCCAGAACTGAAAGGATCTGGGACCTACCTGCTCCTTCATCTTATAGATAAGAAAACCATGTCAAAAATACAGTATAAAATTGCAAGGAAGTGGCAGAGTTTAAATTTGACACATGTCTTCTGACATTGATTCATGACCGCCTCAGGATGATAAAGAAATCTACAGAGATTCCCAAGAAGATAAAGGGCCTATAGTGGGCCCTGCTTCCCCAGAGCTGCTCCAATTTATTTTATATATTGAGGTTTCTCATGATACTTCATTTGGCAAATAATAAAGTCATACTACCACTAAAAAGGAATTTGAGCCCAACCCATGGGGTTCATTGCTTGAGTGTCAACCCAGGAACCAAGAAGTCACTGGTTCGATTCCTGGTCAGGGCTAATACCTGGGTTGCGGGCTCGATCCCCAATAGGGGGTGTGCAGGAGGCGGCTGATCAATGATTCTCTCTCATCATTGATGTTTCTATCTCTCCCTCTCACTTCCTCTCTGAAATTAATAAAAATATATTTTAAAAAATTGAAACCCAGTGCCTTAAACCACCATGACCTATAATCCATCTTTTTTCTTATGCACTTTTATGAATTTGCAATGTTAAAATTTATGTGTGGTTTTATTTATAATGTTTTCACCATCAAAATTTGTTTTATTTTCTCTGTCCCAAAGACAGTGACCTCTATTTGTTCTTCAATACACAAAGTACAAAGAAATCAGGAAGACAGTTTTTAGCAGATTTTATCTAAGAGCAAAGAAAGAACCCTTTATGAGGGAAATCTAATTCTCTTAGGACCCAGAAACATACATTTTCATCAATGATGGACATGCATTTTGTTCATTGTTCATTTTCCTTGTTCTTTGAAAGATGTGCATATCAAATTTAAACTTGTTATCCTTATAGTATTACTGGGACTGAATTCTAGAAAAAATTATCTAAATTTATTCCTTTCTTTTGTTCCCCAAATTGCCCATTTCCCCCTTCCAAATAGAACTACTCTATACCACGATGAGGCTAAACACCCAAGAAAATAACACTCCACAGCTTCCAGCATCTGGTCTCCAACTGAGACAATCTAGAGGTGCCTTGTCCATCATGGTGGCCATCAGTCACATGGGGCTATTAAGCACTTATATTGAAGCATGGTAATAATCCCTCCTTAGGAAAAACTGCTGTTTGAACTACTCTGTTATTCTTAGACAGTCTCTTATTCCGTGGGTCAACTCTGTTATTTTTAGACTATAAAATAACTTTGATTTTTTGCTTGAATAGAAAAGATAAACTTAATTGTCTGACCTTGCAAGCTAGCCATTTAAAGGAGCTGATACACTATATTAATTCACATATTCTGCCAAGTGTTTGTTCATCCAAGGTTATAGGTGTTTGATTAGATATAATATGTACTCAAAGTTACAAGTTGTCTGTATAGATATTACAGCTGTTTGATTAGATATAATATCTATTCAAGGTTACAAGCTGTCTTACACAAGAACTAGAAGGATATAAGAAGGAAATACTCCCTCCTGTGTTTGTTCAGAATTTGACAGAGGTAATCTGCTCTGAACCTGCGTGCAATAAAGATAACTCCTAACTAATGGGCTCATTAGGTGTCTTGTCCAGCTCACTGATTTGCGATACAATCATGTAGTTAGTAAGATTGGGGAACTACACTTTTAATTATATTTGCTAATAGTTAATTTAAATATAAACCTAAAACTGAATCAATGTTAAAGTATTTCTCTAGTAAACATAACTTTATTGTTTTGGTAGGACTACATTTCACTCCAGCTGCTGTAAGTTCAGCATCCAAATTGAGATGTATTGCAAGTGCAAAATGTACACTGAGTTTTGAAGACTTTATAGAAAGAAAAGAATATAAAATAGCTCATATTAATATTTTGTATAAAATATGGGTTGAAATAATAGTAAAGATAGATTTATATAAAGAGCTATATAAAATAGATTAAAAAATTGTTCCTGTTTCTTTGTACTTTTTCAATTCCCATTTAAACTTCCATGTGTGGCTCCCATTATCATTCTATGGCTGGTACTAGTTGGGAGGAGAGAAAACAAGCACTGTAAGCTGGCAGCGAGAGTGATCTGAGTGCTCCTATGGACGTAATTTCTCCAGGCCATCTCTTCAGGAAGAGCACCCCCACCCCGCTCCCTGCTTCTGGCCATCTGCTTGGAATTCAGAAATAGTTCATCCCTCTCTGCTAGGACAACCCAGGGTTAAAATACTTTGAATATCTGACTACACATCTTTTCCAGGTTAGAGATGTCGTTGGACAAAGGCAAGAACTAGAACTTAAATGATTATCAGTATGTAACTCTAGTGTGCCTATTAATAGCTAAATCACTTAATTTAAATCATTTCAGCTGCATATTTATTCATTAAAAGAAAGGGCATCCCACCCTACTTGTTCTTGCCATCACCATCATGATAAACATCTTCTTACTACAGACTTTGAACCCTTTCTATAGACTTGCCATCAAAATATGATTTTGGTTAGAAGAGGAGAAATGCAGGATATGTCATGAGAAGTAGCAGGGAGTGGTCTCCCAAACCATCCATAGAAAGATAGAATGTTGTAAAAAGTGAAAAAATGTTCAGATCACTGGCCTGCCTTCTCTTAATCCTTTCTCCTTGATCCCCCATACCTAGGAGTGGTTTTCCTTGTATTAACTGAAGTAAAATATCAATGGACTCCAATTGTCCTATCTTATATAAAGTGGTACCAGAACTGATAGCAGCACCATAGAAACTTTAGTAACCCCTCTTACATTTGTTGGTGAGTTTTTAACAATAAAACCATTATATATACATATATATAATAAGATATCTTAATGACATTCTTTATGGAAAGAGTTTTTAATCTATCACTGAAAATTTATCTATTCTGCTCTTGCACTTAGGGCCAACCTGGAGTATTTTCTTCAACTCCCTCTTTGAAAACAGGTAGATTAGATAACCCAAGAAGTTTCCATCACTTCTCTTGGGGACCTTACCCTGAACCCAGGCCCATTGTGATTCCTGGATAGTGGATAAAATGCTCCAAGCTGCATCCATCTTCTGCAGAGCTCCTCTGTGGTATTATTTTTATAACCACAGATATTGGCACCGACCTGGAAAATAGGCATACATACAGCACAATGGTCAGTGAGAGAGGAGAAAGCATTTACTGTATACCTATGTGATAAAGGAAATGAGAATCTCTTATTCCCATCACTCCATGCTTAAAGAGGTCCCAAGGTTTTAGGGTAAGCCCCCAGCCAAATGGGAGAATAAAGAAAGTGTGCAATCATGGATTGACTGACGAGAGGAAGACTGACTGTTGTATGTTTTATTAAGGGCTCACCCTCAATATTCAGTTCCCAATTTCATGCTTTGCTATCATTGATGCTCTTTTGATGGAATTTTTCTGTGATACTGATACATTTTACTCATGGAGTCTCCTTTCTAACTTCAGAGAATCCGTGGATGCCAATGATAGAGTGTTACCTTCCTATCATCCGAAGGCAGCTCACACAAAAATTGATTTTTCCAATACATATCAAAGTGAGTTGTATGCTCACTGGTTTTCAGACACCTCAAAGACTGGTAATGGAAAGAATGTCAAAGCTCCTTGGTTGAGAGTAAAACTCACCATGGGGATGCCAAATAGGTTGAACTCAAGGATACTAGGTATGGACCATCGAAGATCATCCCATGCAGCTGCATTGTCCCCTAACCAATGAGCTGCAAACTTGCCAGACCCAGCAAAAGTAGAACGGGACAAGATGAAGTTCCTCTTTTTGGGGAAGACAGTATTCAAGGCCCTGAAAAGGAATATAGTCAAATGAATGTGAAATGAACTGTGAATGTCAAGGACTTAACCTATACCAAAGGTCCAAGCAAACTGAGAAAAAAACATCAGGGTATTATGAAGGAGAACAAACTGAATTAGCATTTTTAAGAGCTTCTTTCTCACTTCTAGGTAAGGTTGCAGATCTCAGATAAGACAATAAAAACCTCTACAGTCAGTACCCTCAAGGAATTTCTCTAGGCACCTGGCCTCCTGATTATGTTTCCTCCATCTTCGATCTGCCTGTGCTCTGGCCCCTTTGGTCAATGATACATTGGAATGAGGGGCTATAGGCCCTATCTTCTCCCTCTAGAGAAAGTTTTTCCAATGTACCTGGGTTCCATGCCTTGCTGCCATTCATAATCTTGTTTAGTACAACACCAGCTCAGGTCAGAACCCTTTACCTGCTCTTTGCCTAAGAGGAGATTTTGTACACAGTCTGGGCTCCAGGAACCCGATTCCTCTGAAGCTTTAGAACTTATTATTAACAATTCCCAATGTTAGGGTATCTTAATCTGTGCAAACTAGTATTACTTGAAGTGAATAAGTCTCAAAAGATGGTATATGGCACTCTTAATGAAGTTAAAAGTAACTAAAATATAAATATTTTCATTGTATTACTTATAAAATATTACATATCAAATAAAAACTATATAAAAAGTAAAACAAAGGAATTAAAGACAAGAAATTCAGACCAGATGTGGGCATGTGGGATGGGATAACATGAAGTAAGATGTAGGCTGTTTTCCTAGCTTTTATTCAGAACACTATTTTGCTTAGGCCTCTCCCTGCTCTCTCCTCTCCTAAACAGTTCACACTTAACCTTCAGTGTTTTAAAATTGAACAATAATACAACTATTGGATGGTGATACCTGAGCCACAGTTGCTTCTAGCTCTTTGCAGGCAAGCTCTACTATCTTTCCTTCCAACACATGGTCTGAGACCAGTGTACCATCAGGCACTGGGCAATTCCTCATAGGCACTATCACAGCCACCAGTGCTTTTCTTCTTTGCATTCCTAAGAATGTTATGGGGAGTGTACACATGCAGAACAACTTATAATGGAAAAAGGAAGAAAATTCTGAAATAGAAAACTGGTTTAAGAAAATTAAATTCTGACAATTACATGACCAAAAAATGGAAAGGACTCATTCTTCAACTCCTGTCCTCATTTCTCCTTTTATAAAGACTGGCAATATTTTGTGTTTATTACCACTGGCTAGAGGGTTTACTGCATCCTGCAATCCTCAGTCATTAAAGAAACACATTCAAGTTATGTAAAGTGAAATTGAAACAGGAAATGAAGTTAAGTGAATTTAGGGTTTATTTAGAGTCAGCCCATTATAGTACCACTGATTAGATAACATGGTGGGTTTTTTTCCAAGTTAAGAGAAAATATTTACCCAGAGATCCCTAAGTCTCTATATTGCATCTCTCAGTTTTGGCCTACTAATGGTCAGGTCTTGATATCTGAGAGGATCTGGTTTCTTCCTACTTTCAAGCCAGAGGAAAGTAAACTTAATTCTCTTTGTAGACCAGTAACTACTGTCCCCAAACTTTCTAGCAAAAGTTGAGCTAAATGTTCATCAGATCTGTGATTTAAATTCTCCTAATGCCCAGATCCAACTGAATGAAAATCTTATCTGATTTTTAACCAACTCTGTCTGATGCCTGAAGGCTGTTTCACTTATCTCCATTATTTCTGGGAACTTTGACCTTTTAACTATTAACCATTATTGACATAGCTTCAGAACATATTAACCAATTCCAATGTGATTTTATAGTACTTTTATCATATGGAGATTTGAACATGAAGCAATTTAAAACTCTCTTTCCTTCCTCCTGCCTTCCCTTACTCTTTCTTTCTCACCCTGGCCATTTATCCACTCTCCTCCCACCTTCAATCTTGGAAGCATCCATGAGTCAAAATAGATCAGAACAAGAAGGGATATGGGAAACACCAATCCAAGATTTTCATTTTAAAGATGAGGGAACTGTCTTATTCATCTAGTTTACTTCCCAGAAAGGTTGAGTGACAGAGAAACAAGTCAGAAAAGGGAAGATAATGAAATCAGAAATGTGTGTCCCTCTTTTTGAAGCTTTTCACTTATTGAAATTAAAACTTTCACATTTAGCCCTACCCGGTTTGGCTCAGTGAATCGAGCGTCAGCCTGTGAACTCAAGGGTCCCAGGTTCGATTCTGGTCAAGGGCATATCCCTTGGTTGCGGCACATACCCAGTAGGGAGTGTGCAGGAGGCAGCTGATCGATGTTTCTCTATCATCGATGATTCTAATTCTCTATCCCGCTCCCTTCCTCTCTGTAAAAAAATCAATAAAATATATTTTTTAAAAAAAACTTTCGCATTTAGTGGATAAGGACTCTCTCTCTCATTGAATAATCCAGAATAATACTAAGTCATGAGGACAAAATGGTGTTGGAAAATAAAATAGGCCCAGTCTGTGCCTCTAATTCATGAGGTTCCATTTTTCTTCTCTTTCTCAGGCCAGGCATTTATTCAACAACCATGCCTTTAGTATACACATGATTCCACAGGCTAAGAAAATACGGGGTGACTATGCTCTCAAGAAATTGATAGTCCAGCAAGAAAAAAAGGTAAATACCTAAAAACTATAATACAAGTGCTTGGATATTAGGCTTAGTACAATATGGACAAAGGTAACACAAAATATGGGGTGGGTGTGTGGGTAATCTTTTCCTAGGACTGTCAGGAAGGTTTAACATGTGAGGGGAGGTTTTAAAGATAAGTGCATATTTGAAAAATGGACCAGGCAAGGAAGGGCATCCCATGCAGGGAAAGCAACACATGCAAAGACATGGAAGAATGAAACAGCATTTGGATTCGGGAGCAAGAGCAGTTATGTTTTACCAGAGCATAAAATATAAGAGTAGCAGGGATGAAAGGAAAATACTAAGAAACCATTAAGTTATGAAGTACTTTACAGGTCTGAGTGACAGAGAAACTGGGATGACTGGATTTTATTATATAGAAGATACCAAGCCAAAGATCATTTTTCACTGGGGAAGGAAGCGAGCAGATTTTCACTGGGGAAAGAAATGAGCAGACGTGTGATTCAGAAGGTAACTTCAACAGTAGTAGAGAGTAGATCTTTTGGAACTTTAACATACATTCAATACCCCTGGGAATCTTGTTAAAACTCATATTCTCATTTCCAAGGTCTAGAGTCAGGGCCTAGGTGTTACATTTCTAATATGTTTCCAGATGATACTAATATTGCTAGTCCTTGGACCACACTTTGAATAGCAAGAGTAGGGATAGAAGAGTAGGAGATAAAGTTACAGTCAGGAAGGGGAGACTACTAGTCATGGGACTCATGTAAGTTTTACTTGAGCAATGATGATGGCCTTCGTTAAAAAGTGTCAGTGGAGGAAAAAAGGAGATGATTATAGGCATGTTTTAGGGTTAAAAGGTCTGAAGCCTGATTGTAGAAGTGGATGTGATGAAAAGAAATAAGTCAAGGATAATACCAAATTTCTCACTTCGGAGTCTGGGAGATAGTGATGGTGTTGCTACCAACCAAAATAGGGAATTGAGCAGTTTCAAAAATGATTAGACTGTGGGGGCCGGGCAGAAATAGGTAACAATAAGGTGAATGGCATTGGAGGTACTATAAGACATCCAAGTAGATAAGATCAGAAGGTAATTTTGGATATCTGACCTGAAAATCAGGAAGAGATCTAAACTATAGATTTATAGAATTACAGATTTTAAAACTATCAGAATAAATTACAGTAAAAACTGAGAAGGAATAAATTATTTTTGTATTGGCAGAGAATGAAAAATGAAGTCTAGGATTGACCCCTAAGATTTATCAATTGTGAGAGAATACATGAAAAAGAAAAGATCCAGAGATCAAAAAGGAACAGAGGTTAAGAAGGGACAGCTGGAAAAAGAGCAGGTATGCCCAGATAGAGTGGTATCTCAGAACTAAAGGAACCAAGCTTCAAAGGAGTTGTCAGTGATGTTATGTACCCTAGAGAAGTCAAATAAAAGGACTGAGAAAACAGCAAAGTCTCCCTGCCCCCATTCCCCACTATGGTATTCCAGAAATACCAAAGCAAAAGGATATAAGTAGAGAAAAACTAAGACATTCTTTCCTAAGCCACTTGAAGGTCCCCAACAAATATTCACTGTCTGTTTTATAAATTTAAATTAAAATCTTCTTAATCTTAGTCCCTAATTTCTTGCTCTCTTAGGTATAATGATTGTAAATTATCACTTTGGTCGGGGGGTGGCGCAGATTTTACAGAGAGCTTTTCCTCAATTAACAAAGTCAACAGCAAAATATTAATGTGACAAAGTATGTAAAGAACTGAATCTTTTGCAGGAAGCATCTGTCTCTTTGTTAGACTCTCATATTGAGTGGTGGTGGTGGTAGTGGTAATGGTGGCGTGGTGGTAGTGATGGTGGTGGTAATGGTAGTAATCATGGTGGTGGTGGTACTGTGTATGTCTTGGGGCAAAGGGGAGAGTTGAGAGGGTGACTGGGGCAGGCAGTAGGGAGGAAAGCTAGGGGGGGTTGCTATAACATTGCCATGTAAATACAGGATACTCAATACACTTGAATTTCATATAAACAATTAATAATTTTTAGTATGCAGTACATATGTCCATTGCAAACTTGACTGGGTATCCTGTATTGTTATTTGCTAATCAGTCAATTCTTGTGTGGTGACCATAGCACATTCAGTAATGGAACCCAAACAAGGGCTGACTTCCAATTGGAGGTTCTAAATACCTTGTACATTATTGCCTACTAATATCAAGTCCTTAGTCACAAGCCAATAAGCAATAATCCTGCCCAGAAGCCAAGGAATTATATAGGAAGACCTCTTAAGTAGCCTGTAAGATCTGAGTTTCTAGATCTACATAACCACAAAACATATTTGAAAAATATACCTATAGATGACAAGAGAAACCCTCTATCTCCCAGCTCCCCGTATCTCGAAGTAGAAGGAAAACCTAGTGCTTACGAGTCTGTGGCTCTTGCCATGGAGTAGCCATACAGGCTGTGGACATTATAGTGAAGCTCCTGGTAAACTTCGGCGTCCATGCAGAGAGTTCCTGCAAAAAGCGAGCGGTCCAGAACTCCTGTGGGGAAACACCCATTGGTGAGCCACTTCCCTATCAACAAACTCTAACAAAATAACCACCTAATCCATTTGCTTCCAGGTTCCTGTACCTTCTCCACCAATCTCTACCTGGCAAAACTCTTTTCAGATTTCAAATCCTATCCCAATGCCTCTTCCTAACTGGGACATACTCTAAGCCCCTCACTGAGGTAAATCATTAAAATCAATTTGCATTCTCAAGCTCACAAAGAATGGTGCTGAGTGGTGGCAATGGAGAAAAAACTCAGAACAATGGGAAGTTAATCTGAGATAAAATATAAATAAAGTACACACACATAACTACAGATATTTAATCAAGGAGAATTGAATGTATGAAGAACAGATAGGAGGGCAGTGAAAAGGGAACATATACACTCTGAAATTACAAGCCTTCATACCTCAGTTACACTTTTTAAAAAGTGAGATATTTGGGGGCTTTCATGAATGAGAACTTAGATCCTGCCTTTAGAAATCAGCATAGTCATTGTTTCCCTTTCTTATGCCTAAAATGGTCAACACTTCTGTCTTGTGGCCTGCAATCTCATTCTTCCCCGTCTACTTCTAGACCAGTACCAAGGGGCCATACCTCCTGCCCTCCTTCATGAAGCCTTGCCTGTTCATAAGATATGAGGCACAATTCCAGAAAGTGGTAGAGCCAGGAAAGACTGAGGTTGAGTTTTTCTCACCAGCCCAGCAGAATCAGAGATTGAAATTATGTTTAATTATAAAATATAAAGACAATTATATTTCTGGCATGACTCAGTCTGTGGCCTGAGATTCACAACTAGATTAATTACTAGTGTCCCGGTGCATGGTTTCATGAACATTGAAAGGAAATCAATTAGAAAAAAATATTTTAATATCACTATTCGTCCTTTCTCTATAATAGAAGTGTCAACTAAATTCATGATCAATAATGACAGATCAAAACACACGCGTGCAAGTGGTGCCAGCAAGAGCTTTATGGTGCATGCATGAGTCAACTTAGCCTTTTTTATATATAAAATACACTTTGCTTAATTAGACCTGCTTTCTGATTTAGCGAGAGCTTTATATGTATGGTGCTTGCACGAGTCAATTTAGCCTTTTTTATATATAAAATACACTTTACTTAATTAGACCTGCTTTCTGATTTTGCTAAACTTTTTCCAGCCCAGTGAAGCACCCCAATTTCTCTTCAGGTAATTGTCAGCAACACAGCAGTAAATATCAACATGAAGCAGATTATTACCAGATTATTATTGTAGATCAGCAGGGAGAACTGAGATGTCACTCTGGGGTGGCAGCAGGGCCTGCGTCCCACTTGGGGGAAGCTGGGTGTTGGTTTGTCAGCGCCAGGTCCATGGTGCCGTTTATTTTTAAATGGCCAGTGTGCATCATGGCAGCTCCTGTGTTGAGTGTCTGCCCCCTGGTGGTCAGTGCATGTCATAGCTAATGGTCAGAGGGAAGGGCAGATACTTAGCCTTTTATATATATAGATAAGAAAGGATACTAAGATTTTCCCATGAGCAAAGGTAATATATCTAAATCTTTTTCATGACAATGTGTACTTTCTTTTTTTTAAAAATCTTTATTGTTGAGAGTATTACAGATGTATTTTCTAATCCTGAAAAGATTAAAAGTAGACCAGAGGCAGAGCAGTTTCTCATATGTAGTAGACAAAATGCTGAGAGATAGGGAGTAGGATCCTTGTCAGAAGCAGACAGAAGGTAATGAGATTTCAATGTTCTATAGGAAACAAAACAAAACATTTTTGGCTAAGTAGAAGATTAAGAGATTAAAAGGGAAACATGATAAACTGATACACAGTGAAAAAAATTGGGGGAACACAGAACGAACAGAGAAGAATAAGTGGGGGAAAGAAACAGATTTTGCAAGAAGTTAGCTGGTTTGAAGTCAAGATTCCTCCTAAAAAGTTCTTAAAGGAGTAAAGAAACAGCTAACCTGTGGCTCAAAGGCACCAGTGAAGTGAAGAAACCAGAAGAAACTGGCAGAGACTGGCCAGATGCTCACCAGGCCTGTCTTCTCCCCAGGAATATAAGATTATATTTCACATTTTCTCTTGAAAGTTTAGCAGAGTCATGTGATTGGATTCTGTGAACAAATTGAACACCACCACCCCTCCCCCCCACACACACACACTTCCAGGCTTATCCATAAATCTCCTCTACCCTTCTATTTCTCCTTCACCTAGGAAATTGGAAACAAAGGGCTCTGAGATAGGAGAACCAGGTGATGGAAGTAACTGGATTCCCGAGCCACTGCTGGGATGAGAGCCACACATTCCACACTAGAATATTATATGAGCAAAAACTTTTATTGTGTACTCCACTGAGATGCTAGGATTAATTTGTTTCCACCAGCACTATACTGTTTCACAAACACACACACACACATTCTTTTAAAATTAGGGACTGGAAAATTGACTTTGACTGGAAATGGGACTCATAAATTGGAAGGACTAACAGGAACCATTGATGCTATTGGTAACAAGCTAAACAAACACACACATATTACAGATTTACTCCAATGGAAGGCAGTTTGTACTTCCAGTATTCTGATATTCTCATAAAGTTTAAAATTGAACCATATGTAACATGTATAAAAGGTTTAGAGGAAGTAAACAGGATGGGAAATGTAGAATTTGAGAGAGGAGGCACAGCCAGGGGAGATATGACCTTCACCACATGCTTGCCCTTGGATTATATCAGCAAAAGAGTAATGCAAGACTAAACACTACAGTAAAGTCTCCAGGGAGAGAGAAGTGGAGTGGGTGGAGGTGGGCAAAGAACATGGAAAATGGGACACCTGCAATTAAGTCAACATTAAAAATGTTTAATAAAATAATAAAAATAATCCTATATAATAAAAGGCTAATAAGCAAATCAACTGAACCGTGGAACAACCAGTCACTATGACACTCACTGACCACGATGGGCAGATGCTCAATGCAGGAGCTGCCCCCTGGTGGTCAGTGTGCATTCCCACAGGGGGAGCGCCACTTAGCCAGAAACCAAGCTCAAGGCTGGTGAGCGCAGAGGTGGAGGCACGCATTTGGGGCAGCGCTAAGAAGCAGAGAGCTAAGTGGTAAAGAGTAGCGAGCAGGCGGGTAGGGAGTGAGAGGTCCTGGGCTGCAAGAAGGTGCAGGCTGAGCTGAGGGACCCTCAGCCCCCATCCACAGTGCATGGATTTTGTGCACTGGGCCCCTACTAAGATAATAAAAACAGTCAAAACAAAACAAAAGAACCATTGGAAAGTGAACTTGCTCCTGGCTACACTGAGTTTCGCTGAGGTTGTTTTAAATATCTCCTGCCTACATCATTACAAACAGGTGAAAACTTACGGGGAGTGAAAGGAGGGTAGTTCCAGTTGTTATCTTCACACCCATGATCAGAACCTTGGAGAACAGATACTTCCTCCATTTCCTTCAGAGACACGAAATACACAAAGTGGAAAATGTTATTGATATATAGTTAGTTGTTAAAGAATGTTTACTGAACTAGAGGCTGGACAGCTGGCGTCTCTTATTGATTTTGGAATCTTAGGTAATCTTAAATTTTCTGACTTCTGTTTCATCTTTTGGATTAGATTGTATCTACATTACCTTCCAACTCTAAATTATATCAGGTACATTTAACCTTTTATACCTTGATTTCAATTAGTTAATTAAGAAATACTATTACAAAGGCTAATTCATACCTTCCGAGATTTTATTGTTGCTGATATTGCCTCAGTATTGTTTTAAAGAATCTAAGATAGAGTAATATTCTATTTCATAATTTGCCCATTCTATTATTCTACTCAGTGCAGGGCTTAAGAAGATAGAATTGAGATAAAATCCATTTCTTTAAAAGAGCTTGCAAATAGGTGATGTGTAATCCTGCTAACAAAAATGTAATTTTTCAAATTTCAAATAAATTTCCCCACCTGCTATCCTCTAAAAAAATAAAAGGACCATTAAATTATTCTTTAATTATTTACTTTAAATTTTAATAAATCATTGCTACAAATAATGGCACCTGTAGTTTCTAATAAAATAGTATTTTTAAAGTTAAAAGACAATTAATTTAGGAAAAAGCTGAGTCCATGAGAAAGCAAAATATTTTCTTAAAAAATAAATAACCAGTTGGTAGCAGATTGAGAATTAAAATCCAGGGGGTCAAGGCATCTAATTTATTGTATATTATAAGCTCAACATTAAGTAAAAGGATTTTAAATATCACTATGTAAACTATTTTATTAGAGATTAGAGTTAAAATTCATCTTAAAATTAGAAATATCTGTCTCCAAAGTAAGTTTTATACTGGAATAATGACTTACAAGCCACACTCCATCAAACTCCAAAGTTTTATGAAATTCTTGAAGCTCTTCTGTCCACCATTGAGTACAAAATGGATTATCATAAGCAGGAAAGACTATCTTCCCAGGGTATCCCTAAAAAACAAGGAAATTTGTGGTGGTTTATCTGATGATTCACACATGCATTTATTGCTGGCTACTATCTCTTCTACCAGAAGGCCCATGTAGCTTACATTTTAGAATCAAAATGTGTGACTGTCCTCCTAAAACTAAATGTTAAAATAGATGCAAGGAACCAAAGGGAGAAAAAATAAAAGGAAAAACAACTTATTATAGAGATGAGAAGCCAGCAAATGTCGCTTTTCTCTGATTAAAAAAAAAAAGTAAAATTTCATATGTCAGGCCAATTGACAGGTTTAAAATATGGAAAGTTTAACTAGATGACATTTTAGAAGAGAATGACTTTGTGTAATGTGTTGTTAATTGAAGATCACCTAAAACCTGATTTGAATAATGCTAGAGGCCCGGTGCACGAAATTTGTGCACGGGGGTGGGTGGGTTTCCTTAGTCTGGCCTGCACCCTCTCCAATCCAGGACCTCTCAGGGGACATCCCTCTCACAATCCAGGACCACTGGCTCC
The DNA here is from genome assembly GCF_000327345.1 of Myotis davidii. Lineage (NCBI taxonomy): Eukaryota > Metazoa > Chordata > Mammalia > Chiroptera > Vespertilionidae > Myotis > Myotis davidii. The sequence goes on from NW_006300374.1 coordinate 113,659, forward strand.
TAACCCCTCACTTGTCTACCTGCCTGATTGCCCCTAACCACTCTGCCTGCCTGCCTGATTGCCCATAACCGCTTGCTGGGGGGCAGGGCCAGCCTGGCAAGGGGCCGTGGTGGTTCTGGTCTAATGGTCGTTATGGTTTTGACACCGTTACGATCTCTGGCCTTTTATTAAATAGGATATGTTGGTTTTGGCATAGAAACCATCTTGTTTAAACAGTTTAATGCATTTTGTGCTTCTTACTCAGGTCAAATATATTTTATTCTATCTTCTCTTCTTATCTATTCCTATCAAAGATTCATTTTTAACATTGTCCACAAATAGCACAAAGATATAGTCATAGCCAACTTACTGAAAATTCTAAATTGACAAGACACAAAGTTTTATACATACATTCTTGCTTATTTTCCCAACAAATTTATAGATTGTCATTTAGGGACAACTTTATGCTCAGGCAGTATGATGAATAGCTATCTATGTCTTGGTTCTTTGTTTTAGGTGATGAGGCACCATATAATAATCAGAAGTAACTTTGAAACTCAAGGAAAAGATGGTGTGGCAAAGGAATCACCTACAGTGACATTGTCCTTAAAGCAAGCCCAGGAACATTCATTCTAACCAAATTCCTTTATAAGTAACCCACACTACCTCCAGCACTATTACCTCTGCCAACATCTTAGATCAAATGATTTCTGTTATTTATTGGTCAATGGAGGTAACTATCTAATTAAATTTTTGTGGTTATATGCAAATTCCTAATTACATACATCTCAAATATGAATACTATTGAAATGACTCATAAGTCTGGATAATCTACTTTTCTGGTAAACAAAACAATTTTTATGTGACCATGGCCTCTGATTTTGTACTTATATATGAATATCGCTCTATCTGATATATTAGAAATTCACATCAAACAAAACAGCAAAAACAAAGAATTGGTTTGGAGAAGGAAGGAAACTACTGTTTCATGAAAAGTTAGAATTAATGAAAAAGAAAGTAAATAGAAAGAAGTATCGTAGACAAAGTCAATGATGGGAATTAAGTGAGAAGTTAGGTAAGGGTTCATTGATAACCCTAAAACGGTAAGTTTTGCAAAGTTAATTGCCTGGGAGCAACAAGAAATGAGACCACATGAACTTTTAGATGAAGTACCAGTTTTAATAAATCTTCCATCATCCAATCATCTAGGGCTGACCCCACACATAATTGGAAGAGAAGATTGACTACAGGATTTGATTTAAAATATTCTTGAAAGCTCAGCTGCCCTGCAAATAGGTTCCTAAGCAGCTTATTCAAATGCCTGAAATTGCTACCTTAGGATAAAGGCTGGGCTCTATCTATAAGTCTCATGTAAATTAAAAGTATATTAGCTGAGGAAGGTTTCACATTAGCCTATGAGCATCTTGCTCCATTACCATAGTTGAATTTATTGTCTGGGGGATATAAATTGTAAGGCAGAAGAACTTTAAGAATAAATTAACTTTCTTCTAATAATATATTGTTTTTCAACTATCTGTATTATTAGAGGGTCAGGGTTAGCTTTCTAGAGACTAGATCTTAATTATTCTGCCACAAAAAAGAAATGAAAATATGTAATGTGATAGAGGTGCCATCACTACAATGATAATCATGTTGTAATAATCAAATTATCAAATCAATATGCTCTACACCTTAAATTTATAAAATGTTACATGTCAAATATATTTCAACTAAAAAACAAATCCTTAAGAATTTTAATCATTCTACTATTGTATCTACTGTTTTAAAAATAACAGAAACCTCTAAAGCCAAGAAAACAGTAATAATACTGTAAATTGCCTTCTACTCATTGTCATACCAAAAGCACAAACTTCCCCTCCCCAAATAACTGTAATATACTGATTTTTTTTTGAGAAATTACCTGTCCAGTGACAAAGCCTTTATTCCCCAAGACCCATACTCTCTTTTTTCTTCCATTCTTATAGGGCTGGTATTCAGAATCATGTAAGATGCCAGGATTCTAGTAAATAAATATGATAATAAATATTATTTTTATAAATGTCTTTTGCATTTTTAAATGGAATAGTAGGCCATGGAATAAGTGTTTGAACATACCATAATAATTACATATTTCTGTCCATGTTCGTGTAAGTTCTTGGCAAAATCTGAGAGACCAGGGAAAGCCTTTTCATCAATAGTGAAGTCCTTCTTTCCATCCATGTAGTCTATGTCCGAGTACTGAACATCCTGGAAGACAGTGCTGGCCAATTAGAACCGAGGCAATACCACCATGCTGATAACTCTGGTTCTTCATCATTAACACTGAAGCCATTTTTCTTTTTTTAAAATATATTTTTATTGATTTCAGAGAGGAAGGAGAGGGAGTGAGAGGTAGAAACATCAATGATGAGAGAGAATCATTGATTGGCTGCCTCCTGCATGCCCCCTATGGGAATATCCCTGTAATTTAAGAGCTTAGATGCTTGAAATAAAACAGGTGCTCTTTAAATATTTGTTTGAATGAGCCCATGAGTAATGTTATTACCATGTACTAACTTGGACCCTAGACATCAAGTTAAAACATATCACAAGAGGACAAAATAGCCTGCTTATCTTATAAAACATCTAGGGTACTAATTAACAAAGACAAATGTCAAAGGGACAGAGCTTTAATTAACGAAACTCTCACACACACATTATTTTTGTGTTTGCATACCAACCTGTGAGGAGCGGATGTTATAATTTTTCGTGGGAGATTGAAATGTATAGGGGCTAAGTGACATTTCCCAAAGTCAAATGCAGGAGTAGGTGGGGGGTTAATTGGGGCTTTGGTGATAGACCCTTTGACTGCAAATGCTCTTTTGTTCCAATTGCCACATACTTCAAAGACATCTGAAGGTCTAAATAATGGTTCATCCTGCGGTCGGTCGTGTGTCAGAGGCTAAGGACTGAAGGAGAATGTGGCTTGTGGCCTATAGCCAATGCAGCCCCGTCTGTGCTAACACTGGGCAGTCATTTTAGGACCCAGGTGTCCTCCACGGTTACCTGGTGGGAAAGATCTGATCCATGAAAGAAAAGCTCATTTGTTTCCGAACCAGCAAGACCTCAAAAGGCTTTTCCCTTCAGAGGCCTGGGGGGAGATTGAAACCAATACCACATGTAGCCGGGGCATGCAGGAGATAGCTGAGCGACGTTTCTAACTCTCTATCCCTCTCGGGATAGATACCACATGATCTCACTCATTTGTGGAATATAATGAACCAGGAGGCCAC
>NW_006300374.1:117052-131044 GCF_000327345.1 Myotis davidii
CTTAACTTAAGAAGAAGAAAAAAGAACCACTTTTGAATCCTGGGCTTGTCATTGAGCTAGTAGAGTGACCTCAGGAAAGTGATTAACATTGCAATGTCTGCATTTCCTCATTTGCAAAATACCAATAAGTGAAGGTTAACCATGAATGTGAAAGCGTTTTGTAAAATAATGATGTGGCAAGATTTGGCCTGGTTCCTCCTGGAATTGGGTGTTGATAGCAGATATCGGTTAAGTAAAACTAAATACATAATAATCATTTCCCCTTAACAACAAAACCATACAATGACTAGGTTTTTTCACAAGAAAAATTCATCTCATTGCCTGCCCTCATTGCTCTTCTGAGAGGAGACTGAAAGCTTCTGAGATCAGGCCAAAGTCATTTCCACCCATAATATCTTCCTTCAGGTATTAATCAAATATATGTTTGTATCACAGTTCCAAAGATTGAGCCCAAAATAAATTGTTTTGATAACCTCATTAACCATATGTCATACATCTCCAGGGAGAAACTTTTCAAATGTTATACACTTTAATAATGATCTTTTTATTTACTAGTGGACATTGGTCATCATAAATACTTTACAACCACAGAGCTTTCAAAATGAGTATGTTAGATCTAGAAAGAATATCCACGGTCACTATGCAAAACTCGCTGTGAGTCACCATTATAACAATCAGCACTTGTTAACCATGTCACCCAGGTGTTGCTTTCTCTTATGAGATAGCAACTAACTTTGATGGAGTTCATCCTTTGTGTTACATGGTTTACATGCACAGTTTTAGGCATTCTTCACAACCAGCCCACCAGAGGAAGTCTTAGGTTTTCATTTTATAAAGAAGGTAACTAAAACACAGAGGTGGTAATTAACTAGCCCAACATGGCATAGAGCTAGAAAGAGGAAAAGCTAAAATTCAAATTCATATCCTTCTGACTTCATAGCTGCGCTCTTCCCATGATGACATAGGTAATTTAGTTTGCAAATTTATGACAGTAGGTGTGTCTATCTATCTATCATCTATCCATCCATCTACCAATTTATCTATCTGTATTTTTCCTAGTAAATTGAATTAGGTACAAAAAATAAAAGATAGAAAATGGAATCTGGTTTATGATAAGATAAGTTCCAACTTACATATGGGATCCTAGCTTTACGAGTTCGCTCTACAACCTCTTTCAATCCCTCGATGTTATTATAATTCCTGCGACTAAGCTGGAAACCAAGATTCCAGTAGGAAGGCAGGAATGGCCGTCCAACGAGCTAGAAAAATAAAGAAGTGTCCAAGCATTTAGAATAAACACTGTTTGTAGCAACATGTCCAATACAGACAACTTTGTCTCCATTTCATTATCTGTTAAGTTCTCAGATCTAAAATATCAGAGCCAATTCCTTGTACATAATTTATTTTCACTAAATTTTTATTTACTGCATGAATGAACTTTACTGATTTGTAGCCTCAGGTCTTCAGGATGACTGATCATGCATGGTTGGACCATGAGTTCCTTGAAAACAGCACAGCATCTGTTTAAAACCTCACTAAATGACTTATTTTTACATTTCTCAAGCCTTGCACGGTGTCTCTTAGCACACGGAAGGCACTCAATAAATGCGCATCAGAATAAACATACGATGAATGGAAGACTCACAATCCCAACGTATATGATCCATAGTTTGCCCATAAGTTTTATTTTTCCCAGGCTAATTTACAATGAGTGTATGAGATAGCAGCAAAAAAGACTATCTAACTACAAAGCCATACCTCCAGGTATTCCTGAACCACTTGTTCTGGAGTGTCTCCCAGGAACACATAAAAGTCAAAAATGCCCCCGATGGTGCGGTAAGTGATTGCAGGAGCTGGCTGAAGGGTGACCTCTGCAAGTATTAAAATAAGAGCCATTATAATTTCATGGTTGAAAATATATTCTTCTGCAGAATTTAAATATGTGAGCTATCGAAAACAGTCTGTCTCATTTTGAAAGAGATGAAAATCACACCTGTTCCTTTGCATGATTGCTGAAGCTTATCAAATATTAAATGAGTACTGCACCCATGAGGAATTAATTGATCTTTTTAGGATAATGAAAAACAAATTCTATTTTAATCTGGCCATATAAAAATACAAATGTCTAGGATTTGCTACTAATTTCAGAGAAAAGAAAAATGTTTACAACCTTATTAGGTCATTTGACCTACAATTAAAAATAAAAATAAACCCTCATCCAGAAGCTGGAGGAGGAAGATTCTGGAGTGGGGAAAGGGTGGGCTGTGAGGAACAGCTATAGACGGACAGTATTTTACATGTTGAACCTACAGGTGTCTTTGGAATGGGCCTATCAGTGAATCCTATCATCTACAAAATATTATGGGAAACATTACACAAAAAGAGACCTCTGAGGCCGTTTTCAATAAAAATAGCTTTCAGCATGAACTGGATTTGTAGACAGGTTAAACTGCTTTCTGTTTCCAGTTTCTGATGAAGCATAGTGGGTCCAATATGCCTCCTGTTAAACCGTGATCTCACCATATGAGTCATTTTTATAAAAGCGGCATCCCCATACATATTCCTGCCAAGGTAAAATGATGTTTCCTACCCATAGCATTACTGTTCATCAGAAAGACCCCAAAAGAGGAGCCACTGGTATCTTCAAGGCACAAGAAGAATGTGTGGGCTCCATACAAGTTAATCATGCCCTGTCAACAAACATGAAGAGAAATAATAGTACATATGTAAAATGTTCTTATTCACCCCAAAACATAACCAAAAGCCATGCACAACATGTACTTGGTCAACATATGTTGTAGTTAGTATTGTACCCAAAAGGTATTAAAATGGTAACATCAACGTGTGTTTATGATATTTCCACACAATGGGATACTCTGTGCAATAAGAAGTGAAATGCTAACACATACTACAACATGAGTAAGTCTCATAAATGTTATGCGAAGTAAAAGAAACAGACACAAAAGACAATAGGCCATGATTCCCTTATAAAATGTCCACAGAAGTAAAGTCTCTAGAGACAGAAAAATTAGTGATGGTCTGAGACAGGATGTAAATAGAAATTAAATGTAAAAGTTTTTGGAGTGATGAAAATGTTCTAAAACTGGATTATGTTAATGACAGCACAACTCAGTGAATGTACTAAAACCATTGCATTGTACACGTAAACCAAGTGAATTTTATGGACTATAATTATACCTCCATCAGGTTATTTATTAAAAATTAGAAATTATTTGTAATGACATAATAAAATGATAGCAGAAGATGACAATATTGTGAGAAATTTTGAATGTCTTCTTTATGCGTAACTGCATTTTCTGATCTCTCTACAATTAACATATACTTAGGTAGTAATAAAGTTTAAAATTTTTAAAAATGAAAACATATTAAACCTGTCACAGGGCTCTGATGAGAGCACTAATATAAAAAGAGACAATGTGAACAATTGTAAGGGATATCAGAATAGTATATATGAGACTATAACATATGGAAAGCTTTATAGAAACTCCTTGTGTGATGTTGCAAAATTAGTCCTTGGCATATAGGGCAATTGTACTGATGACAGTAAATTCCAAGAGAGGAGAAGAGAATCGGCATGAAGTGTAAAGTAGAGAAGGCTAGCAGACCTATGCAACATTAGGCCAGATTTAAAGTTGTAGCCAGGAAGAGTTATGGCATCAGCCCTTGGCTACAATACAAACTAAATTTAAAAAGTTAAGAAGAAAGAAGGAGAGGTGGAGGAAAGGAAGGAAGGAAGAAAAGAAGGAAGGAGGGAGGCAGACTGGCTCTAATATTGTCATTAAATTATATATATTCACAAAGTGAACTGTTTTGAGAAGTTGATATGTTAGTATTGTGAGTTTATAAACCTCAAGAACAAGTACATACTCTCCAACATAAATTGGGCAAAATAGTAAATAGGCGAGCTCTGTAGGCTACTTTACAGTTTTCCTCCCTCTGTAGGCTACTTTCTGAAAAGCAGAGAAGGTATGTATCCCTCACTGTGAGAAATCAGGAGAAAGGGCCCCTCACCTTGGTGGGGGTGGCATCCCGGGTGAAGATGGGCCAGGTCTTCCAGCTCATGTCGTGGCGGTACTGCTGGTGCACGTGTTCTCCCAGCCCATACACGTTGGCGCTGGGCAGCAGGAAGGACAGCTGCAGGTACTGATTGGCGAACAGGAGGGGCCCAATGCTCGTGTCCAACCTGGGCCAGGGAGGAAGAGCGAGAGTCACCAAACCAGCAAGCAGCTCTCTCTGCCAGGAAATGGTCTGCTCCCTGCCCTGTACACTTCGAGAGCAGTTGTTTCAGGTCTTACCATCCACTTTCATGCTTTTGGAGAAGGCCTTTCTAGGGTGTCTGATTCTTTAATTCCAGAGGAGCACAGCATTGGAGATTTGATACCAAAAACTCAAGTGGGATGATTGCAGGATGAGCAGACCTGACCTAACATTTTCTGTGCATCTACTTCATGTATGCGCTATACTGGGTGCTTTATAAACATGGCCTCAGTACATGTAGCAACAGCAGACGGTTTGATTCCCTTTCTATGGACAAGGAAACAGACTGAGGAGGTGAGGTACTGGGCCTCATATCACATAGCCTGGTGACCTACTAGTACTGGGATTTGAATCCAGCTTTTCCTGATGTTAATTATTGTATGTCCACTAGCACAATTTATGACTTAAGTTTAGGCTCTCATTAGGTGCTGGATGGTAAGTTCCCCAGGAAATCATAATTTGGAATGCTAAACAATGAAGGTGAGTTCCAGTGTGAGTGGTAATCCAAAATAATAACATTCCCTATTTCATCATATCCAAGAGTATATCTATGACTCAGCAAACCAGCACATCACATTTTAGTTTTTGTTTTCTGGTCTGTCATCATTACATATTCACAGCATTAATGATTTTTACTGAAAGATTTGACTTTTTCTGAGAGTCAAACATTTTTCCAAATATACTGAGCTGATCACCTGCCCACAGGAAGTCAGAACGAATGACATTGGGACTGTATATTCAAAGATATGCAAAGAGTGTTGAAAAGCTCACAAGACTTTTTTGTTGCTCTTCCTCATTATTTTGATGCCAAAGGGTTTCTCTATGACCTCGACGTGATAGCTCCGGTTGGTGGAACCAGCAGTCATATTAAACAGCTTAACATGCTCATGGGAGACTTCATAGCGTGTGTTATTGGTTTCAGTGATCTGTCAGGAGAAAAACAGAAGGGACAGCTCCAGAACACAAAACTTCCCTTTAGAGCTACAAAATATTCTCACTCCCACATAGCCCCCAATGAGAATAGCTTCCCATTCTTAACCCTGTGTTTCCTGATTTGTGAGAAGAAACCCCCAATCAGTTGTCCCCCATCAAATAAAAATGAGCCTGCCCATCAGATCTGGAGGTCCCTGCAAAGAGAAACAGAGGTACACCTGCTTCCACACTTCTATGCAGCGCACAAAGGAGAATAAGCTGAGCCCTGCGTTCTTCGGAGTTATATTCAATGATAACTACCAAACTGACCTTAAAACGAAGACGCCTGGGTGTCTGATACTCAGCTGTGAAGTTGGCATTAGGGACATCATTTCCAAACCGAGGTGGGTTTGACAACTTTTTCAAGCCAGCAGTTAACCCTGCAGTTGGGGGGACAGAAAGAGGAGAGGGGGGTATGAGAGGGTGAGAGAAAGGGAGGGAGGTGGAGAGAGAGAGAGAGAGAGAGAGAGAGAGAGAGAGAGACATTTAGCCTTTATTTTGCAGTTAACTAATCTGGCCAAAGAGTTGTAGCTGTCAGAGGGGAAGAGGGTTGAGGGCTGGGTAGAAAAGGTGAAGGGATTAAGCAAAGACAAAAAACAAACAAACAACAAAAAAAGCACACCTCATTGGCATAGACAACAGTATGGTGATTATAAGAGGGAAAGGGGGTGGGAGGAGATAGAAAAGGGTAAAGAGGAGGGGTAAATGGTGACAGAAGGAGACTTCCCTTGGGATGGTGAACATACAATATACAGATGATGTCTTATATAATTGTACACCTGAAACCTATATATTTTATTAACCCATGTCACCCCAATAAATTCAATAAAAAATAAAATAAATAAAAAGAAGTGCTTTGGATATAAACAACAATAGTATTGAATTATACAGCTATAAGAAAGAGTTGTTGGGGACACAGTGCTCACCTGTGTGTTCATGTTTAAGGCTTCCATTGACTTCATAGCCCCAGTTCCTGGGGAAGAAGCACCTGGGGACATTGGTGTCTGACACAGGCTTCCAGCAGCACTTGTATCTATCCCGGCAGGTTTCCTGTAACGATGGCACAGAGTTAGCATTATATGGAATGAAGGAAGGAAAGTATTATGTCTGTTTATTTATAACCATTTTTCCCAAGAAGAATTTAAGGTCGCACCAAATTACTTTCAGTCATTTATTTATTATTTTATTTATACACTTATCCAGCCATCCAATATGTACTTATTTCCTACCAGACAAGGAACTAAGAGTAGAGATAGATAAGACACAGTTCTTGTCTGGGAATACACAGTTCTTCACAGGGGCTAAGGGGATCACACCAGGCCTCTTACCCAGTCTAAAAGGCTACCAGTGGGGTAGGGAGGGCTTCCAGGTAAGTAAAAGGTAAGCTCAGTCCTAATGCACCAGGAGGGGGTGGTAGACAGGTCAAAAATAGAGCAGTATTCCAAGCCAACAAAATAGTCGTGCATGACAGACCCAGACATGCCACCAGTTCATTGTGCTAACACCGAGTAAGAGAAATGAGGCTGGAAGCACACCATGTCCGCACAGAGGTGAGCTGGATGAGGACCAAGTGGATTGAGCTTTCTCAGGAGGAAGAGTCATGGACATGGCTGATGATAAATCATGAAGACGTGTTTTCTAAAAGGTAAGAAAAGTAAAGCAAAGGAAAATAGAGAAACTTAAGATAGAACTAGGACAGCGGGTGACATTAAAAATATCACATGTGGCTTCTCAGAGAGGTTTGATTATACATTTTTTAAATTCCCCTTTTTTGGTGAGATGTCTTTTCAGAAAAACTTACATAAGAAATAAGCCAGTCAGAGAAGGATCAATATCACATGATCTCACTCATTTGTGGAATATAATGAACAACATAAACTGATGAACAAGGACTGATCCAGAGACGGAGAGGCATTGATTGGACTGTCAGGCCTTGGCGGGAAGGTAGGGGAGGGTGGGGGTAAGGGGGAAAGATCAGCCAAAGGACTTATATGCAAGCATATAGGCCTAACCAATGGACACGGACAAAAGGGGTGGTGGGGGGCGGGTGAGGGCATGAGTAGGGTGGTAGGGGATAACGTGGGGATAAGGACACATATGTAATATCTTAATCAATAAAAAATATATTAAAAAGAATTGTTTTGTTATAATAAAATAATAGATGGCAAACTGATTCAAAGTGTTGAACTAAACACAAGCACTCATCTCTTCACCCAATTAAACTTACATAAAGGGATAGAAATGCCATTAAGAAAAAGAATACAAATTCACTCTAAAACAGTAAAACATACAATATGACAGACCAGATGTTATGAAATTCCTGAAATATAGAAAATAGATGTTATCAACTCTAGGGGAAAATATATTCATAGTCTAAAACACAAGTGGAGAAAAAGAAGTGCTCTAAGCCAAGTCAGTATAGAGATTAAAAATGAAATGAGCCAGGCTGGTGTGGCTCAGTGGTTGAGCATCAAACTATGAACCAGAAGATCATGCCCTGGTTGCAGGATAGATCCCCAGTAGGGGGTGTGCAGGAGGCAGCCGATAGATGATTCAATTTTCTCTCATCATTGATGTTTCTATCTCTCTTTCCTTCTTTGAAATCAATAAAATATATTAAAAATAAATAAATACATAAATACATATGAAATGAGTGCCTGCTCTGTTCAAGTAGTTATATAAGGTCACATGACACAGTGCTGTCAGCAAGCATAGTAAATGAGACAGATGCCACCATTAATTAAATAGACCTTATTTCCCTACTGGTTTGAAATGCCACTTTTATTATAAACTAAGTTTAATTGCACATATATGAGAATATGAATATGTATTTTGAGATGTTCTATTATATTTCAGTGGCATATGTATCAATTCCTGCTATAATTCCACTATAGTGTCAGGATATGCTTTGCTTTTAGTTTAGCAGATCAATAAATCTAAAGGAGACTCTTTGAAAAGATCAAAGAAATACGATTATTTCTTATCAAATTCTCCTTTGACAAAAAGAGAGGGAGACAAACATGATTAGAAACAAAAATGGGAATAACAACAGATACATATGACTTTTTAACACAAATAAAAGAATTATGGGACAGCTATTTGTATATATATTTGCCAATAAATGTGAAACTGTAATTTGAATCTTTAAATAGTATAATATTAAATAGTGAAAATTAGGTGGGAATAAATAGAAAACCTTTGAAGGACCAGTAGCCGTGGGAAACTGTAAATAGTAAAAGATTTTTCCTTAAAAAAAATGATATCTTGCCCAGATAATCTGGGGAATAGAATATTCTTATATTATATGTCAATATATTTTTAGAACATAGGAAAAGGTGGAAACTTTCCTGACTCATTTTATTAAACTAGAATAATTCTGACAACAAACTAGACAAGGAAAGTCCAAATAAACAATTAACCAAAAATATATAGTGAACTAATTTCACTTAAAAATAATGATGTATAAAATTTTATTAGATGTTAGATTTTAATTTATTAGTGCATTGAAAATTTAATGCATACTAGCCAAGTAAGGATTATCAAGAGAAAGCGGGAATGGTTCAAAATTAATTAAGCAACATTGACAAAAGAAAATAAAAAAATCATATGACCATCTCAACAGAAGCAAACCATTTTTAAAATATAATAATGTGATAAATTTAAATGACCTAAATTTTAAAAGCAAATTATATAATAATATACACAGTATAATTAAATCTGTGTTAAAACAAAACAAAAAATACATAAATACATGTGCAAAATATATGCAAAAGCACAGAAAGACCAAGAGAAAAATACACACCAAACTATTGATTGATTCTGGGGAGAGCATTTGGAGGTAGAGAGGAAGCTTAATGAATGAGTAGGACTTTCCCTTTTATTCTATTCATCACTATAATATCTGAATATTTCTTATTAAAAGAATATATTTATAGATTTCATGATTTAAAAAAAACCAAAGAATATGTCATAATACTACTCATTTGGAAAAGGTATAGTACTGACAAGTATGCTGACATCTGATATAATTGCTCTGAAAAATCACAAGAATATATCTTACATCAATGTTCACCATGCTTATTATAAACAAAGCAATTACATTATAACTATAAAATCTTCTTTAATGTATTCATTTATTCCCCATACATGCAAATTATGTTCCTGCCCCATCCTCTTCAGATATCAAAAGGCTGAAGGGGGTCAGTGGAAAAAGAGTTTGGGGGTGTTGGATAACCACTGGATAACTGATTTTCCTAAGTCTGAGGCAGACATTAAGCACTCTGCTGCCTCTGAAACTGAGGTCTATAAAGTCCAAAAGGTTAGTTTCATTGCCATAAATTGTTCCAAAGTCCACAGACCTCTATAAAAATCAATAAAACAAGAAATCTGCTACATTTAGGTAAACACAAATTTTTGTGCATGCAGCCTGCCCTAACATCCTTATTTCAGTTTTAAGCCATTACCAGTACCACAGAAACCAAAGGTCAGATGTTTAAGAGATATACAGGGTGGAGCAAAGGTAGATTTACAGTTGTGAATACAGGAAACAGAGCTCATTTGTATTATTATTTACTAATTATTGTTATTTTCCATAAAAACAACTATAAATCTACTTTTGTACCCTACTCTGTATATTTTCTTCTTTTTCTATTCTCTTTTAAATATATACTTTTCTTTATTTCAGAGGCAAAGGGAGAGGGAGAGATAGAAACACCAATGATGAGAGAGAATTATTGATCGGCTGCCTCTTGCATGCCCCCTACTGGGGATTGAGCCTGCAACCCCAGGCATGTGCCTTGACCAGGAATCGAACTGTGACCTCCTGGTTCATAGGTCTATGCTAAACCACTGAGACACACAGCCTGCCACTCTTTTTTCCATTTTCAATGTCATTACAATAACACAGATTAGTGCTACTTAAAAAATATAATGGATTGTATTTACAATAGAAACTATGCATATGAAAAATCTAGGAAAAAACTTCATAATGCTTATATAATACAATACATATTAAGAAAAACAAGAGTTAAAATGGAAAGACTTTCATGTTTTTAAAATGGGATGATTCAAAATTATTGAAATGTCAATATTGCCTAATTTTAACCTAAAATTTAATGTAGTACTTATTAACATCCCGATAGGATATTATGGGATATAGAATATAAAATATGAAGTAAAGCAGGGTTCAAATAGTTCAAATTCTTGTAGAAGCCACTCAGAGAGAAAATGTTGGCTCTTTCGCTCAGGTTCACCGGGCTCTCTTGCCAATAATATGATTCCAGAAGACTCTTGTGGTAACAAGTCACCTGAATTCACCAAGTGACTCAGTCATTCATATCTGCTTGGTGGGTTCTGTTCTCAAGGGATACATGGTCTAGTCCTAAAACAACCTTTCTGTGGCTGCCCTGGGAATAACCCTCCACTAGGAACTCTCCCTCCACTCTGGATTTCAAACCCCGTGGGCCAACACTCCTATCATTTCCTACTCCTCTTACCGTTACACTATCCTACTTCCCTCACTTCTTTAGTGTTATTTCAATAAGACAAGAAAGAAACAGTAACGCCAAACAAATCAGAGTTCCATAACCTACTCCACCACCACTCTCTCCCCACTTCACGCACTCATTTTTTTTTTCAATAAAACCCAGCAAGTCAATGGCAGGTCGCCCATTCCTCTGACCTTTGACACCATCTCGCCAGGCGCACAGTCTATCCTATGTGATTCAGGGATCTCAGTGCACTGTGGACTAAATGGAGGATCTGCATAAAAATTAAAGAACAAAGTTAAAATTCTGTACGTGCATAATCATGGTTCCAGGAATGAAGCAGTGTCAGACTTTCCGCCAATTCTCCAGTCAATGAACACTAGAAGCTGCAATCTACATTTGTATACATTTTCCAAGTGTTAAATACAGTTGCTTTTAAAAGAATGGACTTATACAGATTTTTTTATTTAAAAATACCAAAAGAATATATATTTTATATTTATTCTATATTTTTATTTATTTATCTTCCATACATGTAAATTATGGTCCTGCCCCATCTTCATTTGGAAAAGGTATAGTACTGACAAGTATTTTGATATTCTCTTAGAAGGTACTCAGAGAGAAAACATTGGTTCTTTAGCACAAGTTCACCGGGATCATTTTGCTTTCGGTTTCGTTGGTTTTTATTGAGATGCAATTAACATACCGTAAAATCCACCCTTTTAAAGTATACAACTCAATGTTGTTTTTGGTATTTTACACAATTGTGCAACGAATCACTACCAGCCAATTCCTGGCAATGACACTAAAAAAAACTAAAAGATTCTGCGTACAAAAATAGCAGCAACAACAACAAAAACACAATTAACAGAGTGAAAGGGTTTTCTGAATAAATTCTACAGGTCTGATGTACAAAATTGTGCCTATAGGTAACAATGTTGTATTATACACTGAAAAACCTGTTAAGAGGGTAAATTTCACTTTAAATGTTCTTACCACCAAAAAAAAAAAAAAATGAAAACTCCTTTTCAACTCATGGAAACTTCTTGGAAAAACACATCAGGGCAAGCCCACTATGTAAAACATTTAAAATTTGAAGCATTCTGCATGAATTAGAGTGTAGTTTAGAATGAATGCAGGTGCAAAGATCTAATTTTATGTTAAATAAAAGAAACTACTTATCCGTATACACTGGACAGTAATCTCACGGGACTTGTGATCCAAAAATATTGATAGGGAAAAAGCAGTAATAGGTCAAAAACAGTTTTTATCAATGGTTTTCTAATCATCTTGCAAAGTCATAGTTGTTTCTAGAAAGTGTCAATTTACTGTGGAGAGTGGTGAAGAGATTGAGTCAGTAAAGTTCTTCTATCAGTATAATTTCTTTTTACCACGTGTTTAATCTACATTTATAAAGTAAGCATTATCAAGCAGAATAAACCTAATTGAGAATAGATTTTTGTATAGCACTTTTTTTCTTATTTAGAATATAATGTGTGATTAAAAGAGAAAGCATTCTGTTTGATGCTTCTGTGTGAGAGAGAAAACAGTTTCAAAGATATCTAGGAAGAAATCATAGCTGTTCCAGCCAGAATATGGACTGGAGGCTAATTGTAATTGATATATGGAAGCCAAGTGTATCAGCCCTCCCCTTCTCTGTAACCTAATGCCCTTTGCCATAATGTAATTGGATTGGGCACAGTTACCTCAACTGTTTTCTCCTTGAAGGCCCTATTATCTCATGACTCTAGGTTGAAAAACAAGTATTTGATGGGCCTAATTGTGCATCTTGTTAAATTTGTTTCATATGATACTTTTGAGGCCTTGAATATCAGGAGCATTCAAGATTTAATTGCAGAAAAAGAACACAGCTTTTGGAGATTGACCTAAATTAGCTATGGATGTGAGTTATAAATAATGCAGTGTGGTGGCATGCCAAGGAGTGAAGGAGTAAGATGATTTTTTTTTGGCATTCTGAAGGGACTTCCTTCCAACTCAGCAGCCATGAGTATCTCCCTTACCTGGAGTATTATCAAGCACCAGAAACAGCAAGAAGATATCTGCGGCCAATACAATTAGGAAGCAGATGAACAGAAAGATTTCAAACACACCGAGCTTCCTCGCCATCTAGATGGACACAGATAACAGGATTAAAGCAAACCATACAGTCCCATCAATCCAAAAGAATAGCTAGGCATTATGATTAGAATGGGAACTCCCTTATAAGATGACTAGATTATCGGCATTTCTCTTTACATAATCTAGAGAATATTTTTTCATCACAGTGTCTCCATCTAAGTCTAATCCATGCATCCAACACTACTACGGCTCTTGCCCTTTTTGCCTGCAGAGGGGTTGAGTATTGCCCAAGGAAAAAATACATCAGACATGAAGATGAGAGGGAGAGAGGAAGAGGAGGAATGAAGTACAGGAGAAAGATAGATGAGGGGTTGAGATGGCTCAGAAAGCCCTTTCAGATGCCACTCTGATCTCCACAACCACCCTGGGCAGTAGAGAGGAGGGTACAGTCTGGGACAGAAACAGCAGCAAAACCTGAATCCACGTCTTCTTTTAATAATTCCCATGCCATGATGTAGAGGTGTTTAACTGTTTAGAGGTTACTAATCCTTTTTACAATCTGCTAACAAAAACTAGCCTAATCTTGATCACCAACATAATGCTTGCTTGTATTTTCACAACATATAAACCCATATAAATTTGGTGGTTCACAGAAGCCCTGAAGACCATGTATAGGCTCAAGTTTTTAAATATTTGGTGTATTGGAGGGAAATCAAAGGACTTCAATTCTTGGCCTGGATTTTGTATTAACAGATGGATATTTTAGCTATTTGGATGTGTGTTTCTTTTTCTACAAGATGAGCTCAGATTCAGGAGGTACTCTCATTCTGGTACGCTAATTATATCGAATGAAACATTATATATATATACTGAGTGGCCAGTTTATTATGGCCACCCCATCAGTACTTCGCTGGGCCACCTTTTGCCTTCAATACTGTGGCGATTCTTCTTGGCATTGACTCCACGAGATGTTGAAAGGTGATGGAGGAACCTGACACCGTGCCTGATGAATAGCACTGTCCAGTTCTGTGAGATTTGATGGTTGTGGAACCAGCTGCCTGATGGCTCTTTTAACTTCGTCCCACAAATGCTCAATTGGATTGAGATCTGGTGATTGTAGGGCCACCTAGACAAGATAAAGTCTCCCTCACGTTCTTGAAACCACTCCTGCACAATA
>NW_006300374.1:131112-143520 GCF_000327345.1 Myotis davidii
GTGGTCATAATAATCTGGCCACTCAGTGTGTGTGTGTGTGTGTGTGTGTGTGTGTGTGTGTGTGCGTGCCTCACAATTCCACGCCATCTTTAACTTCAGTGGCTCACATCACCACTCTATTCCCATCACCCCAAAAGTTGGCTATATCCTGGAATTTATCACCCTCCAGTTCTACTCTGAACTCTTAACCTCTGCTTCCTATTTACTGGTCAGAAGCTCATATCCTTTTACTCTCATTGCATTGTTAGCTTATCCTTTGACCATATTGAGGCTTCTATTCTCTTTCATTTCCTTTTAATCTCTTAGCCCTTCCTGGTTATTCTCCCCAAGTGATGTAGGCCTCAATATCTATTGCTCTCATCTTCCTTGCTACCTTGTCTGCTACCTAAATCTATCCAATGAAACTATCCATTCAAACATCTGTCTCAGGGTCATGCACTTAACCCAGTGTAAATGCTACTGGGTTCATAATCTCCCAAATATTCTGGCATGCTGGTTGACAATCTTGCCTCTCATTTTTCACAGCAGAAATTTCAAACATGATCTTTCTTTTCAAGCCCCAACCTCGGTCACCAACACTCGCACCTTCAGCCAATATCATCTCCAACATCACACACAAAAAAACTATTTTGCAGAAATGATTGCATCGCCCTACTTCTCAACCAGTGTTTTTCTATAAACGTTTTTTACATCTAGGTAAATTCTCATACTTTCCCTCTCAGTGGAAGAGTTTTCCCTCCTCTTGTCTAAGCATAATCCTTGTTATCTATTCTCTAGTACTCATAGCCTTTGAATTTCTCAAAAAATCATGTTCAATAATATTGTGATAAATTTACCTGGTGACAAATGATTACTAGAATTAGTGGGGTGATCACATTTAAGGTATGAAAATGTCGAATCACTATATTGTACATCTGAAACTAATACAACCAACATAAGATTATATGCCAACTATACTTAAATAAAAAATAAATAAAAAAAAATAAAATTATTAGCATTAAAAAATCTTGGTCCCCCAATTACCCTTCCTCTTTCTTGAATTACCAAACTCTCCCTCTGAAGTCACTCTATCCCCTCATAAATATATCATCCCAAATCACCTAAACTCTCTTGATGACTCAGTATTCTTCTCTAGGTTCGCTAACTTCCTTTCTCCTTTCATAGCTATCTTTCCAAAAAGATAATTCCACACTGTCTGTGTTAGCTTCCTCATGTTATGGCTTGGCTTCTGCTTCCTGCATTCCACTGAAACTGCTCTAGCCAACGTCACCAGCAACTTAGCTGTGGAATACAATGGGCACTGTCTAAACCATCTAGCATAACAACCACACCCTCCTCTTTCAAATCCCCCACCTTTGGATTCTCATTCCATACTTTTCTGGTTCCTTTTCAGTTTTCTTTGTAATGCAGTATTTCATTAAATGTTGATATTCCCTGTGTTACTCTCATAAATCCAATCCCCACTCTCTTGAGCAATCTTCACCACTCATATGACTTCACATAACCACAAAAGTCAATCCAACCTGGATTTCTAGATCAGAAATTTAGATTCATATAGGCGATTGCTTATTAGCTATCTCACTTGGATGTCCCACAGACTCAATCAAATTCAACAGACTTAAACATGAAATCATCTCTCCCAATATCCTGTTCCCACCTTCTACTAATTCTGCCAAATTGGCTGCTTCTCAAATAATTCACATCTTGAGGAACAGAAAAACTACAATTTCTTTAAAAACCTGGGTAACATTTTTGCCTCCTCTCTGCCTGTTAGTTCTCACAACCAGTTACCAGCTAAGTCAGACTAATTTTCCAATACCTGTCAACTCTGTTCCTTCCTCTCCTGCTCTGGAAATGCTTTAGCCAGGCCATCATTTCTGACCTGAACTGTGACCCCTGCTTCCCCATTGCTACCTGTTTCCACTTGTTCTGCTCCTGGTATCCATTCAACACACTGCAGCTGAATTGATCTTTCTGCAGCACAAATTGGGTCGTTTGGTTCTCCTGTGTTCAAGTCTTTGAAGGTTCTCCAGATAAAATATAAAGTCTGTGGTTTGTAATCAAAGGTCATCAGATACCTCCCAAGCCTAGCTGTCCAGCCTCTTCTCTTGCAATGTTCCAGCCATGCAAACTGACAATTTCAGTAGTGACAGTCTATAAGTCCATGTGGATAAAAAAGTTTCTCTCTCTCTCTCTCTCTCTCTCTCTCTCTCTCTCACTCTCTCTCTAATTTCACCTCTCCTTTAAATTCCCATTTCTCTGCACCCTGATCAACTTAAACCCAGACCAATGACATGACCATTTCTACAAGTATTTTCATATATGTATAGCTTCACTTTTTAATTAAGGCAGCCTTTAAATTAATGTGTAATAACCCAATAAGTACCTTAATTGCAAAATGGGGGTGGAGAAGCAAGGATATATTAATTATTTGCCAAGATGTGGGGGTGGGTGGGTGAGGTTAGGTTTGGGGTTTGGGATAGCAGTTGGAGTATATTAAGTATTCCTTCCTATTAGCCTAAATCTAGCAATTAGGTGTCTCTCCTCTAGTCAAAATTATTCAAAGGTTTACTCTAATCCTCATAATATATATTTCATATTATTGTATTCCCATAAAATTCCTATATCAAAGTTGATCAGGCAGGTGTGAAAGTTGACATAGGGGCACCATTTTAAAATGGAGCCGGAAAAGCCATTCCGGATGAACTGCCTTACATCTTGCCCTTACATCTTTGAAATGTTTGAACTGGACAAAATAACCTTTGGGCTGGGTCATAGCCATATTGTTTTGCAAACAACTGTAAGCTAACAGGAAAGCAGACACCCTAACCACAAGGACTGACATACTTTAGAATTAGTAACCAGCATGGATAGCTAAAAACTAACTTAGTTGTTAACAACAATAGAAAACCCTTCCCTCTCTTCATATAATAATGTCCCCTCCTTTTCCCATAAAATCCCCCTGGCTTTATCCTGCAATTGGGACATAATTTGGGCTTCTGCCTAAACTTGTGTTCCCCAATTGCAATTCTGTGATCTCAAAGAAATGCTTGTTGCTTCTACCTTGGCTTTTTATTTTTAGGGTAAGGCAGGCATCAAGATTCCCATCTTATAAATAAATGCTAAGGAATTTTGTCTAACCACAGTTAGTAGTAGAACTGAGGCAAAAACTGAGTAGCCCTGCTTTTTTAAAAAAAAGTTCATCTTGTTTTGTTGTGTTGTTAACATTATTACAGAAATCCCCTATTTCCCCTCACTTCCCCCTCCCACCCCACCTCAGGCCTTCACCACACTATTGTCCGTGTCCCTGGGCTATGCATATATGCATATAAATTCTTTGGTTAATCTCTTCCCACCCCACCCCCATCCTCCCTCCCTGCCCTGTGAGATCTGTCAGACTGCTCCGTGCATCTATGTTTCTGGACCTATTTTGTTAGTTTATTTTTTTCATTAGATTCCTGCTTATTAAATTTGAATACTGTCTCCATAAAGTCTCCTAGACTGCAGAGCTTAAAGATCTTGAGGCTAAATTGCTAAAGGTAGAATTTCAGACAGTGAAAGAAGTCTCAGAGACCAACTGCACTTGCTTTCAATACCCAATTTAGTTTCTTATCCTTATAACCCATGACTCATCAACATAGCCAACAAATTGTCCATCCCTTAGACTTCTTTGTTTCTCTCTATGGGGAGACTTTTCTTTGCAGCCTCAACAAACCACAGCAGACACTTCTTTCCCAGCTCTTTAATCCTCCTGGGGGAGCAGGTTCAGCACCTGAAGCTCAGGGCACTGGGGACAATCCCAGGCATTTTCCTACCATAGGAACTGTTGTCATCCAGGTAGAAGGTAGGAGTAGAGACTCCTAATGGTAGAAATTCTTCCCTACTTAGAAACCCTCCTTGCCCAAAGCCACTTTTCAGTATCAAACAAAGTTTTAGAATTAATTTAAACCCAGGTTATTACTAAAAACCTTAATAATTGTGTAGCCACTTCCTTCTCTGCCTGGAAAGATGCATTCGCTTAACTCAACCCATGCCACTGTCAGCTAGCTCTCCTCACAGTGTGTGTGAAGGGGAGAAAACATCAGGCCCAGAAGAAAAGCATGGGCTGTCCACATCCCTTAGCAGAGAAGGAAACAGGGGCATTTACAAGAAGAAAGGGACAAGTCTTGTTCAAAGCACCTCCTGCATGAGAAAAAGTACTCACCTCATAGCCGTATCTTATTTGCTGTGTCTATCCCTCAGTGGTTCTTAAGGAGCACTGAACAAAGGTGACTGTGCTGGCATAGCCATCTTCTGCCAGGATTAATTTATTGCCCTGTAAAGCTGGTGGCAATTGGAGGAGAGGACTGGATTTTCCTACAGACCATAAAAGGCCCTTGTTCCCCTGTGATATGGAGGAACCTTCATTTGTTAATGAAAGGGGAAGGTGGAGTTTTCATATATTAGTTCAGCCTCTTCTGTGTTTCTGTTCGTATCCAGTAACTTTGCTTGTCACACAATATTATTCTTGCTTGCCTGACCACGTAGCCTAAAGAGCCCAAGAACTAAGGTCTTACCGGCCTTCTTCACTCTTGTATCTTCTACATGAAGCACGTGGCCCAATATCCATGCATATTTTTAAATAAATAGATACTTGTTGAATAAGTAAGTGAAAGAATGAATAGCTCTTGGTTTATCACATTGTTACTTTCTCCATTTTTGTTTCCCAAAGTTCTCTTGGTATATCTCAGTTCTTCATTAATTTAAACAAGCCTTCCCACGGATTATTCTAAATACGTGAAGCACGATTAAAATAGAAATTATATCACTTTAAGTGGGAAGACAGCTCTACTGGAAATTTGTCATGCCCTTTGACTGATCAGCACCTTTGAAAAAGCCTCTAATACTTCCCACTTTGGGAGTTCTGACTCCCCAGGGAAGAGGCTAGAAATTCTCTTTCACGGGCTCCCTTTCAGCCAAGGTGGAAGTGAGTGGCCTGCGCTCAATTGATGAGATGTTCCTGTGACCTAGAGAAAGTGGAGAATTGAAAAAGGTACCATGTGGAATCCAGGATGGTGAGGAGATATCATTTCAGAGGCAGCATGGACAGAAAACCTATTGCACCCTACACTCAGTGCTGGGGGGAGGGTGCAAGCTGCCACACATGTGCTAAGGGCAATGGCAGTGGCAGCGGCCTCAGGGAAATTGGGCTATTGTCTCCAGCCATAGTCTACAAACCTGACACTACTCCCCCTGGAGTTTTAATGAGTCACTAACATCTTTTAAAATTTCTTTTCTTCTTAAATTAGCTGAGGAACAAGTGTTTTTTTTAAAACTTGAAATAATTCACATACCATGACATTCAATTCAACCTTTTAAAATGTACAATTCAGTGTAAAATTCAGAATTTTAGTATATTAAAAAAGTTGTCCAACCATCATCACCATCTAATTCCAGAGCATTTTTATCATCGCCAAAAGTAAACATGTATTTATTAGTGGTCACTTCCCATTCCCTCTCTCCCACCCCTGCAACCACTAATCTACTTTCTGTCTTTATGGGTTTTTCTATTCTGAAGATTTCATATAATTGGAATCATATAATGTGTGGCCATTTGTGTCTGGCTTCTTTCACCTGGAATAATGTTTTCAAATTTCATCCAGGTTGCTGCAGGTATCAGGCATCTGCAGGTATCAATACTTTATTTCTTTTTATGGATGGACTAGAGGCCCATTGCATGAAATTTGTGCATGGGGGGGGGGCCCCCTCAGCCCAGCCTGTACCCTCTCTAATCTAGGACCCCTTGGGGATGTCCGGCTGCCGGTTCATGCCTGATCCTCACCGGCAGTCGGACATACCTCTCACAATCCTGGACTGCTGGCTCCTAATTGCTCACCTGCCTGCCTGCCTGATCGCCCCCAACTGCCCTTCCCTGCCAGCCTGATTGATGACTAACTGCTCCCCTGCTGACCCGATTGCCCCCAACTGCCCTTTCCTGCCATCCCAATCGCCCACCACTGCCCTCTCCTGTCAGCCAGATCATCCCCAACTGCCATCCCCTGCCGGCCTGATTGTCCACAACTGCCCTCCTCTGCCACAACCCACCTCCTCCGCCGGCCCCCCCTCCCCCCCGCCAGTCTGGTTGCCCCCAACTGCCCCTCCCTGCCGGCCTCCTGGTCGCCCCTTGCAGCCTGTTTGTTCAGTCATTTGGTCATCCCTCACTAACCCCCTTGCAGGCCTAGTCATAGGCAGCCATCTTGTGAGGGTGTGAGGGATAATATGCATATTACCTCTTTATTATATAGGATGACATTATATTAATATATCACATTGTGTTTATCCACTCATTAGTTAATGTACATTTGAGTTGTTCATTCTTTTTGGCTATTATGAGCAATCTTGCCATAAACATGCATGTACAACTTTTTTTTGGGGATGTCCGGCTGCCGGTTCATGCCTGATCCTCACCGGCAGTCGGACATCCCTCTCACAATCCTGGACTGCTGGCTCCTAATTGCTCACCTGCCTGCCTACCTGGTTGCCCCTAACTGCCCCTCGCTGCCAGCCAGGTCGTCCCCAAATGCCCACTCCCTGCTGGCCTAGTCGCTCCTAACTGCCTCCCCCTGATGGTCTGGTCACCCCTAACTGCCCCCCCTGCCGACCTGGTCGCCCCAGCTGCCCACCTGCTGGCCTAGTCACCCCTCACTGACCCCCTGCCAGCCTAATTGGCCCCAACTGCTCCCCCTGCCAGCCTGGTCACCCCCCACTGCATCCCCCCCGCCAGTCTGGTTGCCCCCAACTGCCCCTCCCTGCCCGCCTCCTGGTCGCCCCTTGCCGGCTGTTTGTTCAGTCATTTGGTCATCCCTCACTAACCCCCTTGCAGGCCTAGTCATAGGCAGCCATCTTGTGAGGGTGTGAGGGATAATATGCATATTACCTCTTTATTATATAGGATGACATTATATTAATATATCACATTGTGTTTATCCACTCATTAGTTAATGTACATTTGGGTTGTTCATTCTTTTTGGCTATTATGAGCAATCTTGCCATAAACATGCATGTACAACTTTTTTGTGTAAATATATATATTTTCAGTTCTCTTGAGGATATACCTAGAAATGGAATTTTTGGGTCTTATGGTAGCTCTATCTTTGACTTTTTGAAGAACTGGAGAACTGTTTTCCAAAGTGGTGGCAACAATTTAAATTCCCACCAGCAATATATGAGGACATTATAGTATATATTAGTGCATATTTTATATATGCAGGCATGCCATCCTCTAATGGCATCTTCTGATGGCATCTAAGTATTATAGTACCCATAGCAGTCCATATTTACTTCAAATGTTCAGTATGTGGCAAGTACATACACACAGACACACTCACACACAAACTTGGTTCCTGCCTTTATGAACTCCTCACCTTATCTTTGCAGCAGTACAAGAGAGCCCTTGTTAGAGGGAAAATGCACTTGGATCTCATTTCAAAGTGGATGATATCAAGGAGATTTATTAGTACACAAAATATTTCTACTCTTTGTGTGATACTATACTCTTAACTCCTCACATTTCATGCTCATTTGTGACAATGTTCACATTACAATGCTCATGGAAAATCCCAGCTATAACCTGTTTTTTAAAGTACAGAAAATAGCTAACTTTGCCATCCCTTCTTGCTAAGTGGCACTAGAAGATATTGGATCACATGCTTGTGTTGACCAATGAAAATATAACAGAGACATTTTTGAGGTAAGAGACAAGAAAAGAAACAGCCTAACTTTACACCTCAAGAAACTAAAAAAAGAACAAAAACCAAAGTGAGTAGAAGGAAGGAAGTAACAGAGATTCAAGCAGAAGTAAATAAAAGAGAGACTAAAAGGACAATAGAAAAGAATGAAACTCAAATCTGGTTTTTTGAAAAGAGAAGCAAAATCAACAAATCTTTAGACTCACCAAGGAAAAAAGAGGTAGGACTCAAATAAATAAAATCAGAAATGAAAGAAGAGATGTTACAACTGATACCACAGAAATACAAAGGATTATAAGAGATTACTATGAACAAATAATTATACACTAACAAATTGGACAAAATAGATATATTCCTTAAAACATATAACCTGACAAGACTAAATAAAATTAAAAATCTGAACAGATCAGTTACTAGCAAGGAGATTGAATCAATAATCAGAAACCCCCTGACAAACAAAAATCCAGAATCAATGCTTCACTGATGAAATCTATCAAACATTGTTTTTTAATTTTTTATTGCTTAAAGTATTACAAAGGGTATTACATATGTCTCCTTTTTTTTTTCCCTTGACATTCCCCCGGCCTCCCCTACTCTCCAGGGTCTTGTGTCCATTGGTTATGCTTATAAGTCCTTCGGTTGATCTCTTACCCCCTCCTCTCACCCCCCAACCTCCCGCAGCCTTTCAGCTGTAGTTTGACAGTCTATTTGTGCTGCTCTGCCTCTGTATCTATTTTTGTTCATCAGTTTATAATGGTCTTTATTATCCATAAGTGAGTGAGATCATGTGGTATTTTTTTTTCAGTGACTGACTTATTTCACTTAACATAATGCTCTCCAGCTCCATCCATGCTGTGTCAAATGGTAAGAATTTCTTCTTTTTTACAGCAGCATAGTATTCCATTGTGTAGATGTACCACAGTTTTCTAATCCATTCATCTGCTGATGGGCACTTAGGCTGTTTCCAGACCTTTGCAATGGTAAATTGTGCTGCTATGAACATAGGGATGCATATATCTTTTCTGATTGGTGTTTCTGGTTTCTTGGGATATATTCCTAGAAGTGTGATCACTGGGTCAAATGGGAGTTCCATTTTAACTTTTTGAGGAAACTCCATACTGTCTTCCATAGTGGCTGCACCAGTCTGCATTCCCAACAGCAGTGCACGAGTGTTCCCTTTTCTCTGCATCCTCTCCAGCACTTGTCGTTTGTTGATTTGTTGATGATAGCCATTCTGACAGGTGTGAGATGATACCGCATTGTCATTTTTATTTGCATCTCTCGTATAATTAGTGACTTCAAGCATGTTTTCATATGTCTTTCGGCCTTCTGTATGTCCTCTTTTGAAAAGTGTCTATCTAGGTCCCTTATCCATTTTTTGATTGGATTGTTTATCTTCCTGTAAATGTTGGAGATTAAACCCTTATCGGAGATAACATTGGCAAATATGTTCTCCCATGTAGTGGGCTTTCTTATTGGTTTGTTGGTTTCTTTTGCTGTGCAGAAGCTTTTTATTTTGATGTAGTCCCATTTGTTTATTTTCTCCTTAGTTTCCATTGTCCTGGGAGCTGTATTGGTAAAGATATTGCTACAACAGATGTCTGAGATTTTGCTGCCTATGGATTCTTGTAAGATTTTCCTGGTTTCCCCTTTAGCTGTGTCCAGGTTGGGGTGCTGCCTGCAGGCCACCCTTTCCTGCTCACCGATCGCTGGATCACCAGGGCACCCAGGGGCAGGCCCTGTTGGGCGCTGCCTGTGGGCGGCACTTTCCTGCTCTCTAATCGCCATGGGATCCCAGCTGGGGGCGGGGCTTAGGCAGCACACAGGGGCCCCTGATGGGTGCTGGGCTTAGGCAGCACAGGGATTGGGGAGCACACGGGGGTCCCGGCTAGGGGCAGGGCTTAGGCGGCGCAAAAGCTCTACCTAAGCCCTGCCGCCCAGGGCTGCACACAGGGCCTGGATGGCAGCTGGCGCTGTCCCACCCTGCCTGCAGTATGCAAATTAGCCACCATCTTTGTTGGCGGGTCTCCATTGCCTCCATTTTGTTTACTTCCTTTTCTGGTGATGCCTGTTTATCTTTCATATGTGGGCTGTTTCTTTGTCTCCCAATGATCTCTCTTCTCCAGGTATTTGGTTATGTAGTTTTCTCTCTCTTGTATTGATTTAAAGGCACAAAATACAACACAACAAAGCCCAATGCACAAGGCAATGAACACAAATGTATTCATGATACTAATAACCCCAAATAAAGGTGACCACCAGAGAAAAGAGAATTAGGGGATAAGGAAGAAAGACGAAGAGAAAAAGAAAAAATATAAAAAGAAAGAAAAAGAGTGCAAAAATGAAATTGGGAAAAGGAAAAAAAAAGTAAGAGAGAAAAGAAAGAGAATGAAATAGAAAAGGGGAAGAAACTATATATATGGGGAGGAAACTCCAATAGAACAGCCACTAATCCCAACAAATTCCAGCAACAGATACCTAAAGATGATTGCAAACTACAAACAACTAATATCAAGCAAGGCCAGGGAAAACAGAAGCAAAAAGTAACCGGAAAAAAAAAAGAAAAAGAAAAAGTGAAACAATCTCACAAACAAGCATAAAAATCCCCAATATAATCAACAATAAAGCAAACAACAACAAAACAACAGAGATAAAAGAAATTGGATAGTGAAGAAAGAGAAGAGAGAGGTGTATATGTATTTAGAGCAGGGGATTGGAAATTAGATATATATAAGTAGGGTGAAATTTTAACAGGGGGTAAAAAGAAGGAATAGGGAAAATCTAAAGCAGGAATAGGGTAAGAGAAACAGGACAACAAAGGGGGAAAAGTGAGGAAGAGAGTTTTGGCATAAAGGCAAAGTTGAGATAGAGTAAAATGATGCTAAAGGAAAGGTGAAAATAGATTGTAGAGCACTAATCCCAAAATAAAATAAAGAGAAAATAAAATGACACTTTTAAAAAAAGGTAAAATGGTAGTAGTAATAACACTGCTTAAAAATAAAAATGTAGTAATTGAAAAGGTAAAATCAGGTGACGAAAAAAGAAAAAAAATTAGTTTCTGAAGTAAAAGGTGAAAAAAAATTAAAATGTGCAGTAGTGAAGGTCCTTCATTTCCTCTACTCTTCTGTTTGGCATGCCTTAGTCCTGTCAGGTATTCAGGAGAGTGTTGAAGTTCCCTTTGATACACTGTTCCTCTGTATTGTAAACCACAGTCCTGATTTTAAAGCAGGCTGTATTTCTTTGTTTCCCAGTCTGCCTTTATTTGTATTTACAGAAGAGTCAGTTCGTGGTTCAGCCCCTGGGTGGCAGTGTTTCTGGATTGACCTCTGAGGCTACAAGTCCTGTCTAGCCAGTATTTAGTTTTTGTTTTCCCTATCGCACTTAATACTGGTTTGGGAGAGTCGACTGCCCCAGAGCTGGTTCCTTAGCCATTACTCTCCGCTCTGATTCCCAGGTTCCACAAAAACAACTTTCCCCTGCAGTCTCTGTAAGTGACCCCAAACTGGGCCATCTTGTGTATTGGGTTTAATAATCAAAAGCAAAGATTTAAGGGGGGAAAAAAAGAGCCAGAGTGCACAATTCTCCCAAAGTCTCTTCTGCACGTCCTCTCTCCCCTGGCACTAAGCAGCCAGCACACTGGCAAAATCCAAGGCTGCCTTTTTGCACCCAGTTCAGCTATGGGTTGATTTTTAGAGTTCCCTTCTGCCAGCAGCCCTGCAGGACCCCTTCCACACTCGCGGATCATGCTGGCCCCAAAGGCCGTGGACTTTGTGGGGTGCAGACTTCCCCCGCATGCATTCCTCCCTCCAACCTGAATTACAAACTGCACCTTTATCTAGGCGAAATCTGGCCTTTCTGTGAGGAGGAGCAGGGCTCGTCTGGGTCCAAGTATTTGCGCTGCTTGAGATCTGGTGTTCCTAGGTTTGTAGCTGGACCCTGCGTGCCATGGTTGCAGGGTTTCTGGATGTATACGCTTCCGATATCAGCCACTCAAGATGGTGTGGTCTCCGAGGATGAGCCAGCTGCTCCAGGAGAGATTTCAGCAGCAGTGGAGGCTGCCTGGTTAGGGAAGCCTGATCCGGCAGTCTCCAACAGTCCCCTGGAGTATAGCTATTGCTCACCCACAAATTTACACTCTCGCTACGTCCATACACTCTCCTTTCGTTCTCTCACTCTCACACTGTCTTGCAGTCTGCCTTCCCTTCAGCAGCCATCTTCTCAAAAATCTCTATCAAACATTTAAACAAAAATTAATACCAATGCTTCTCAAACTCTTCCAAAAATTAAAAGAATACAGAATGCTTCCAAACTCATTTCACAAAGCCAGCATTACCCTGATACCAAAACCAGACAAGAAATATCTGACTGCCAGCCACCCCCCCCCACACAAATTGCAGGCCAATATTCTAAATGAACATAAATGCAAAAATCCTCAAAAACTATTAGCAGACTGAATTTAACAATACATTAAAAGAATTATACACAATGATCAATTTGGATTTATTCCATTAATGCAATGATGGTTTAATATTTGTAAATCAATCAATGTGATACAGTACAAAACAAAATGAAGAATAAAAGTCATATGGTCCTCTCAATACATGCAGAAAAAGCATTTGATAAAATTCAATAGCCATTTATGACCTAAAGAAAAACTTTAAACAAAACAGGTATAGCAGGA
>NW_006300374.1:143805-148721 GCF_000327345.1 Myotis davidii
ATCCTTCCCCAGCCAGTCTCATGGCCCCCAATTGCCCTCCCTATCTGGCCTGATGGCCCCCAACTGCACCCCCTAGCCAGTATCCCGGAAGGTCTCCCAGTCTAATTAGCATATTACCCTTTTATTAGTATAGATATGCATGATAGGGGAAAAAAACCTCCAATTACTTATTGAATTCTATTCCAATATGAATTAAGCTCTTACTTTTACTGTGCAAGTCAGGTATAAGCAAAAACATACAATCCTCTATGACAGTAGTTCTCAACCTTCTAGCCCTTTAAATACAGTTCCTCATGTTGTGACCCAACCATAAAATTATTTTCGTTGCTACTTCATAACTGTAATGTTGCTACTGTTATGAATTGTAATGTAAATATCTGATATGCAGGATGGTCTTAGGCAACCCCTGTGAAAGGGTTGTTCGACTGCCAAAGGGGTCGCGAGCCACAGGTTGAGAACTGCTGCTCTATGAGTATTTTTTTAAGGGCACAGACTTAACAAATCTTTTTTTTTTTTTAAGGGTATAGACTTAACAAGTAGATGATGAGAAGATGAGAAGTCAACCAGAGGACACTGAGGCCACAAAGTTGTTAGCAACAATGGGAAGCTACTCCAGCCCTGGAATTGTAGAAACAGAGGAGACTATTGCTTAAATCCAGGAGCAAAAACTGAAATTATGCAGACCAGTCTGG
The DNA here is from genome assembly GCF_000327345.1 of Myotis davidii. Lineage (NCBI taxonomy): Eukaryota > Metazoa > Chordata > Mammalia > Chiroptera > Vespertilionidae > Myotis > Myotis davidii. The sequence goes on from NW_006300374.1 coordinate 144,498, forward strand.
GGCATGTGGCAAGGAGACATGGAGAAGTTGATAGAAATAAAATTTATGATGAGCAAAACAAACAAAATAAACACCTCATGTATTACTATACTAAATGTTTAAATACTTGCATATGTGTATTTTAATATAATAACACTCCTTTAAAATAGTATTCATTTTACTTTATACATTTAAGAACATCCTTCATAATAGGGGTACTGTAGGTTTCACTAGACTACCAGGGGTCCCATGACTCTACTAATGTTGCCAAGCCTCCAATGGCTCACCTAGGGACTTAGCAATTGGGATTGTCCAGTCTGAAATCCTCTCCTTGAGCTTTCTGTGGCAGCCAGAGCCAACTTCCACAAATATGCCCTTCATGACAACCTAAAATATTTCTCAAAGATCAAGTAAATAATGCCTTACTCCTGGTAGCCTTCCTAGGTTGATTAGAGGAGAGCTAATAAGTTTCTCACCTTTCTGATCAAGGGATTCACATGGTTACTTTTCCACATTTCATGCTAGTTGCATAGTTAACTCAAACCCTCATCCATGAGTCCATACTTTTGCTAATTAGAACATTTAGCCAATTTAACAATATTATATTCTACCAGAGGCCCAGTGCACGAATTCATGCATGGGTGGTGTCCCTCGGCCTGGCTGGCGATCAAGGCCTATTTGGGGGAAGAGACCACGGGAGGTTGGCCGGCTGGGAGAGGTTGGCTGTGGGAGCACACTGACCACCAGGGGGAAGCTCCTGCATTGAGTGTCTGTGCCCTGGTGGTCAATGCACATTATAGCAAGTGGTCGACCGTTCATTTCAGCCATTCTGGTCATTCGGTCACAATGGTCACTTAGGCTTTTATATATATATATATACATAGACTTATGCAGGCACTGACATAAGAATATACAAGCAAATGTGGCTTCTTGGTGTTAAAAAATCATAGGGATATAAACACATTCATTTATAACACACTCACTTTCAAGTCACACTAAAAGTAAATATCCCTTTTGAACATTAATATATAATTTTTTCATTCCAAATTTGAACCATCTAATGTTTTAACCAATAGTGTTGCAACTTCTGTTTTGTCAGAATTGATATTTTACCACATATAGCAGCTGCTATGATGATTAAAACAACAATAATCCAAGTACCCTCTTCCACAGCCTAAATCTTATAGAAAGATATGCCACAGGTGTAAGGAAAAGGGTGGATACTCCTAAAGCTAATCATTCTGTTGGTGGATTGGACTATAGGGACTGCTGCCAAAGAGAGCAAGACCAGTTTACAAAGGTGTGCTGAACAAGACATAGCCTTAATCTGAACTGACATCACCATTGATCAAAATATCACAAAATTCAAAATCTCTTGTAAATATGCTTGTTTTATTTGGCTCTGGCATGGAAGTTGCATGCACATGTGTACATTGTGGTTATATACATTAGGCACAGAATAGAGAAGAAAGATTTACATATTTTAAAGCACACCACTGCAAAAATAAGTTATTTTTTACATTCAAACTCCTTCCTTCAGTTTTGCCTGCTTAAATTCCATCTTCACCCCTACTCCCATATGTTGTTTCCCCTAACCCTTCTTGCTTTCAAGTGAGTTGGTTCTTCCTTCTCCTCCCATTGAGACTAATCTTCCTGATATTTTAATATTGTCTTCTCATTTGTCATGATCACTTTTATCACAATCTGTTTCCACTCATCTTTCCTGTTTACCTTTCCTTGTGTTTGCCTTTTCTTCCCCTTCTATCCTGCTGTCAACATAATGCTCCCTTTTCCCTGTAACCAACCAACAGATGTCCTTTATGAGTTCTAGCTTTCTGGATACTTTCTTGGAGTGTTAGCTCTAGGGCCTGAAACTGTCCTGGCAAGCTTTTTCTTGTCTACTTGGCAGGAGAGTGGGACCTATTTCCTGGTTACACACACACACACACACACACACACACACACACACACACACTTCACCATGGACCCAGTTCAGCTTCAGTAAATGTTGAATGATGAATAATAGATACCATACTAATCACATAGAGACATTAAGATAATCCATTGATTTTCAACACCTCCCTACTGCCTATCCCACAGGATTAAGGCACAGACAAAACATATAACAAAATTAGTAAAAGATTTTACCCATAGTGGGCATGAACCAATTAGCAACACACAATAATTTTATAAGCATGAAGTATAAGTAGTTTCAAAGTGATTCACAGGTTCTTGCTCTTAAAATTCACAGAGTGCTTTTCCATGTCAATGAAGTGAAATTATGTAGGCTGATGCTTCTGCTGGCCACATCAATTTTTAACACCTGTTGGGAACCAAGGAAAAGTATTGGGCATTAGATGATTGAAACTTGCTGCAAAAAAATCAGAGATGAGCCAATGGTCTACACAACACACTGAAACTTTCACAATTCATTGCCTAGTTTGTAGACTGATGTCAAATTTTCAGATGACGAGGGTCTTTCATAATTCCTTATAAGACAAAGATCATTCAGTGATAGTGACAAGACAACAAGCCTCAAAATAATGCAATATGCAGCCATTGTAGAGACACAATCCCACAGACAAATTGGAGAAAATGTCCTCATATCTATTCATTTGGAGTATTGATTTCCTCAGAGCACCCCTTTTATTTCCTCCTTCTGCTAGTTCCTCACAGTGCCTGGATGACTGTCAGTGAGAGTCCAATATTCCAACTTTTTTTCTAGGTAAATACTTTCCATAAAGTTTCACCATATGTGCAGTCCATGAGTTGGTCAGCAACAAAAACAGGTAAAGTCCTTTATGAGCTCTTGGTAAAGTTTGGGGAAATTGGTTGATAAGAAAACCACAAATATGAGGAAACAAAAAAAGAAAACAAAACTGAAGGAAAACTTTTGTTGCAGGTCTTGTAATCAGAGAGGATTATGGATGAAAAATAGTTCAGGAGAAAGCAAAGAGTAAGCACACAAGGAAAGATTCTATTTGCCATGAAGAGAGATGTTAGAACCACTTCATTAATCCCAAGGCACAGTGTTTTCACATATTTAACATTCATGAAATCATAATCTGTCTTGCAATCAACAGCCTTAGAATCACTGTGAGCCAACCAGCACTCATGACAATTGTAATTATCTGTGCAAACATGAACGTCTTTGCTATTACTGGTATTATGAATGGATAAACTGCAAACCACTTAAAGGATCATTTTAGGAAGGAATATGAATCCTGGCTGACAGTAAGATCAAGAAAGTGCTAAGATAAACACTTGTATAAACATGTTAGTGGCTTGGGAGAAAATCTCATAGACAATAGTGGAAGAGTTTTATGAAATTCTATATCACCAGCACCTGGGATAGTATCTGGGAAATGTCTTAACCCATTAGTGTCATGTAATTATTTTTTAAATAATAAATAAAATACTAAGAGATTTAAATATTTAAATAACAAAAAGAAAATTATATGATATACATTGGTTAAGGCATTTCTAATATTTCTTCAAATTCAGGATCTACCTCCTTCTAAGTCACTTTGTGGCAGAATAATCAATGTCCATGTATCACTACCCAATACTTCCCCATTATTATCATTTAACATATTTAAATGATAAAAACCTATGTCTAAAAGAGTTTTACAAAACTGTAAGTTCAAAATGGGATTTTCAGTATCATATTTTTGTCTTTATGGCACATGAAATAATTGGGTAACTTGTAACTAATGGTATCTTACAACTGATAAAATATGGTAGTTCAAGCTATCAAGTAGACCTCTGAGGCAGAAATGAGGAATAAAACACAGGGTTTTACATAGCTTTGCAGACAAGGAGACATGCATGGAAAGTAAGGACTACTCAGAGGGAAGGTGGGTAGGTGGGAAGAGATCAACCAAATAACTTGTATGCATATATGCATAACACATGGACACAGACAATAGAGTGGTGAAGGCCTGGTGGGTGGGGCAGGTGGGGGAAGGGGCAGACTAGAAGAGGTCAATGGGGGAAAAAGGGAACATATGTAATACTTTCAACAGTAAAGATTTTTAAAATAATAAATAAAGCTTCCAGCAAACAAAAGCCCAGGACCAAATGGCTTCACAGGGGATTTTTACCAAACATTCAAGGAAGAACTAAAACCTATCCTCCTCAGACTACTACAAAAAATTCAAGAGGAAGAAACACTTCCAAGCTCAATCTACGAGGCCAGCATTACCCTAATACCACAACCAGGTAAAGACAACACAATGAAAAAGA